>NC_036854.1:37761882-37784730 GCF_002910315.2 Salvelinus sp. IW2-2015
AATCGGACGTGTAGTTAACTCTAATGAACTGATCCTCTGCAGCAGTGGTAACTCTGGGTCTTCCTTTCCCTGTGGCGGTCCTCATGAGAGCCAGTTTCATCATAGCTCGATGGTTTTTGCGACTGCACTTGAAGAAACTTTCAAAGTTCTTGAAATGTTCCGCATTGACTGACCTTCATGTCTTAAAGTAATTATGGACTGTCGTTTCTCTTTGCTTATTTGAGCTGTTCTTGCCATAATATGGACCAAATAGGGCTATCTTCTGTATACCACCCCTAACTTGTCACAAGACACCTGCATTAAGAAGGAAAGAAATTACACAAACAAGGCATACCTGTTGATTAAAATGCATTCCAGGTGACTACCTCATGAAGCTGGTTGAGAGAATGRCAAGAGTGTGCAAAGCTGTCATCAAGGCAAAGGGTGGCTACTTTGAAGATTCTCAAATAAACATATATTTTGATTTGTTTAACACTCTACAATGTTGAAAAAAAGAAAAAGAAAGAAAGAAAAACCCTGGAATGAGTAGGTGTATCCAAACTTTTGACTCGTACTGTGTACACATTTTTTCGAGATAAAATATTGAATTTCGCCTTTACTACAATTATTATTGTTATGATATTTKTTTTTACACATATTTAACCCCTTTTATGGGGGTAGGCACAAAACTACCTCCAWACACCATAATTRTTTCTACCGGTTACCTTCAGACAAGTCCCATGACACTAGTGGAGGTGTTAGAGAAAAACAGTGAACACCATCATATTCGTGACAATGTCCCATTTCCACAGTGGGGTCAAATTAGTTTGGTCGCTTCAAACAGAAGTTGGCACATCAACGGTACCGACTTCAGATGAGTCCCATGACACTTGTGGGGGTCATAGAGCAAAACGGAGAACACCATCGTGTTCGTGAGTGAGAGTCTCGCCTTTCCATAGAGTGGTCATAATAGTTTGTAGGCTGTTCGGACGCTACAGACAATTTCGTGTGAAGATTTTTGGGATGTCTAATGGTWGGACAAACACCGCTCTAGCTCTGCCACTTTTCACTGCTGATGTGGAAGTGCGATTGAGACGCATCCAATGCAAAAAAACTGATATCTCTAGCTTAAACTGATGAGTTTTGATGGGGATTTAATCGACTCTAGGGGGTTTAAATCTTTTGTCTTGCCCATTCACCCTCTGAATGGCACACACATAATCCATGTCTCAATTGACACCAGGCTTGAAAATCATTATTTAACRGGTCTCCTCCCCTTAATCTACACCAATTTGAAGTGACATGAYTAAGGGATCATAGTTTTCACCTGGATTCAACTGGTCAGTCTGTCACTGAAAGAGCAGGAGTTCTTAATGTTTTGTATAATCAGTGTATATAGCCTTTATTAGTTGTAATTAGTTTAAAGTGGGACCCAATATTCATATTCAACTTATCAGATGCTTTATTCCAAATTGTGCATACACTTTTAGTATGCGATCCCTGTGGGAAATGCCCACAACCTTTTTGTTGCTTACCAACTGAGCTACACAGAACCATAATGGCCGTGTTCTTCTCTCCTCGTTACCTCAGGAGGTTCCCTGAGTTGTACTATGAGCTCAAGTTCAAGGTTCCCCAGAGTAACGTGTCAGTGACTGTCCTGATGGTTGACACCGTAGTGCTATGTGGGAACACCTATGAGGGGACCCAGCCCAAAGGAGAAGAGGACCCGGAGGCTGCTGCCAAGCAGTTAGACTGGATCAACTCCAGACTGGCAAACAGCAAGTAAGTCCATATGGTCCAGTTTCCTGGACCTAGATTAAGCATAGTGTGTACTTAAGATCCTATGTTTGACCTGTTGTGTTTTAGTGCCAGTTTCTCGAATCTAGATTAAGCATAGTCCTGGACTGAAAAGCCGAATGGAGATTTGACTCTGCTTTTCAGTCCAGGACTAGGCTTAATCTAGATTCGAGAAACTGGCCCTAAAACACAACAGATCAAACACAGCCTCTTAAGTACACTGTTCAATTACATCTGTCAAACCACTGAGGTAGAACAGCAGACAACTTAACACTTAAATAAGACGTGGATGGATTCAATGTTTTTCCCGGTTCAGAGGAAAGAAAAGTCTCCGATCTGACAAGTTGTTGTTTGAGTCTCGGGAAAAGAATGTGAAGATTTCAGAGCATGTTTGTAGGGATCCCTGACTGACTAGCCTCCTCCACTCTCAAAACTCCACTCCTCCACTCTCATCACTTTTTTAATCAAGAGACCTTCGCAACACATACATTCCTCAAGCTGTTACCGTAGGAGGACTAGATACTCCTGTAACAGAAAAGGTTCAGTAAGCCAGACTTACATTATGAGTAACCTTGCCTGAGACAAATAATTGTTTTAGCTCCCCGAAGCGAATTGCTAGGCTTTAGCTCAGCCGGCTAACACAGTCTTGTGTCTATCTTTTTCTCCCAGGTCAGAGTTCATTGTGGTAGCTGGTCATTATCCTGTGTGGTCCATTGGTGATCACGGCCCCACTAAGTGTCTTGTGGATAGACTACGGCCACTGCTGAAGAAGTATGATGTCACAGTCTATCTGAGTGGTCATGACCACAGTATACAGGTGGGTTATCATGCATGTTATGACCATATACGTACATACAATAACATGGGTTCAATGTTACAGTTTGAATAGACAAATGTTACCATTTCAGTCACTTATTTGAACAACTGATGTTGACCTGACTTTCCATACTCCTACCAGTTTATCAGAGAGGATGATGGGAGTTCTTATGTGGTCAGCGGGAGCGGGGCCTTTACAGAAATTTCCATTCATAACATCAACAGCTTCCCGTCTTCATGGCAACGGTTCTCCAACGCTGTCAATCATACATCCGGTGGGTTCGCTTACTTTGAAGTCACAGAGAACAATATGACTGTCAGCTACATCCAGACTGATGGGAAATGTGTTTACCAAACAGGACTGGCAAAACGCAAAGTCTGACACAGGCAACGGCATCACGCGATGTTCATTGTTGACTTACTGCAGGCCTAATATGCTGACTGTTTCTAAGAGCATACTGTATCTTTAAGCAGTTTACAAAACTGAAAACATCTCCTCATTCTAGTTCAATGAATCTTAACTCTTTATTTTCCTTTTGGTTAATAATTGTCTTGGACTGTAACAAAAAAATTTAAATATGATTTTCTCTGAATTTTAATGTTTTGAATGTGTTTTATTTTTCTTGGAGATCCCCACCCCCAAAATTGTGTGAAATAATTGTCAGTTGAGTGACCTGTAGGTGGTGCTGGTTAGACCTTTTTGCAGGAACTACACAAGACTGATGTCTGCTGTGATAACGCTCAAGTTGCGTAATCTTTCTCACCAGACATAGTCACATTAACATAACATACACCCACTATTCAACAATGTCTCATATCAAAGATAAACACATTACCACAAATTAATGATAAGACTTTATTGTGAAAATGCCAATAAAATCAAACAAGAGTACCATATTAGTACCAGACTCCACAGTTATAAAAGTGTTTAATTTTGCTTTGATTATTTTACATCATGTTTTATCATCTAACTGTTTGGTATACACTYAGTGTACAAAATATAAAGAACACCTTCCTAATATTGAGTTGCAACACATTTGCCCTCAGTACAACCTCAATTCTTCGGGGTATGAACTCTACAAGGTGTCGAGAGAGCGTCCCATAGGGATGCCGGCCCATGTTGACTCCACTACTTCCCACAGTTATTTCAAGTTGGCTGGATGTCCTTTGAGTGGTGGACCATTCTTGATACACACGGGAAACTGTTGAGCGTGAGAAACCCAGCAGCATTGCAGTTATTGACGCACTCAAACCGGTGCACAGGGCACCTACTAACATACCCCGTTCAAAGGCACTTACAGTAAATCTTTTGTCTTGCCCATTCACCCTCTGAATAGCACACATACATAATCCATGTCTCAATTGTCTCAAGGCTTAAAAACTATTATTTAATCTGTCTCCTCCACTTCATCTACACTGATTGAAGTGGATTTAACGGGTGACATGAATAAGGGATCATAGCTTTCACCTGGATTCACCTGGTAAGTCTATATTATGGAAAGAGCAGCTGTTCCTAATGTGTTGTACACTCAGTATAAATATATTAAATATCTATAAGGCAAAACTTACGCAAAATAATTTAGTTTCAACATATAGGCTACTGTATCTACTGATCCCCTAAATGTTTAAAATAACCTAAAATACAAAGATTACTTTCAGAATGGCTACACATAATAAATTAAGCATCTTAATAAAAAATGATATATATAATCCTACTAATCTTAATTTCCCATATGATTTAGTACTCAGCAGTCTCCCAAAATAAAGTTATATTTTACCAAAGATRATATCAAGTTAAAAACGATATAAAACACAATAAAATAAGAGTTGGTAGTGTTTCTAAAAGCTAATAATCACAGCAGTAGAAGTACCAGTTACAAAATCAAAAAGGAGGATATTTGCAGCATTGTATGGAAACAAAATATACACTACAGTACGTGTACCATATTCACTGTGCAGTTTCACAGAAACAAAATGGTGAACTCCAGTGTTTGACAGTGGAATGTTGAACTGGGGCTGCCCCTGCAGACTCCCTTTCAAAGTGTAAATCCAGTTAAGTTGTACCTTGTATTCCCAAGTGTGTGTCAATGATGCACTCCCTTTTTACACACTTCTTAGTGGGACTCCCTCTTTTCCACTTCTGTTGGCATTCCTTCTGCGTTTGCAGCACACCACTGTGACTCCGATAGCCACTACTATGATCATAATGATAAGTAGGATGACCGTGGCGATCACACCGATCCCATACTCTGGAGAGGAAATAGGGTTGTGAACCATTATTGGGCTAGACGGTGATTCACACGCACACACAAACACACACACACACACAGGGACTTTTCCAGTGTTGCATTTCACAATCATTCTAAACATTAGTAGTTCATGTTCTTATTTTATCCTTCGCATTCCCATCCTGATTGGCCCACTAGGAGATATGATCAGCACCTATAACCCTCTTCTCATCATGAATGATTCTACATTTGTAATACTAGGACTTGGCATTAGCTAAGTGGCTAAGGATTCGATATCCTCAGTACCACAGATGCATTCCTGAACTCCCTTAAAAATATAATGGCCAACATGAATTATCGAGTTGCAGAATATATTAAAACAGGGCCAAATTCCCTTAATGAACACAACTTGTCAAAAAGATCAAGGCTGACCCATGAGCCAGAAATGTATTTAAATTATATATAATTATATATAAAAAATATATAAATATATATATATATATATATATTTTTTTAAATGTAACCTTTATTTAACTAGGCAAGTCAGTTAAGAACAAATTCTTATTTACAATGACGGCCTACACCGGCCAAACCCGGACGACGCTGGGCCAATTATTTGCCGCCCTATGGGACTCCCAATCACGGCCGGTTGTGATACAGCCTGGAATCGAACCAGGGTGTCTGTAGTGACACGGTAGGACCTGAGATGCAGTGCCTTCGACTGCTGCGCSTCTCGGGAGAATAAAAGACACCAACCCTGCTACAGTAAACCTCAGTAGTACTACTTATCACGATAATATATACGTACAGTGGCTTGCGAAAGTATTCACCCCCCATGGCATTTTTCCTACTTTGTTGCCTTACAACCTGGAATTGAAATAGATTTTTGGGGGGGATTTGTATCATTTGATTTACACAACATGCCTACGACTTTGAAGATGCAAAATATTTTTGTGAAACAAACAAGAATTTGTCAAAAAAACGGAAAACTTGAGAGCGCAGAACTATTCACCCCCCCAAAGTCAATACTTTGTAAAGCCACCTTTTGAAGCAATTACAGCTGCAAGTCTCTTGGGGTATGGCTCTATAAGCTTGGCACATCTAGCCACTGGGATTTTTGCCCATTCTTCAAGGCAAAACTGCTCCAGCTCCTTCAAGTTGGATGGATTCCGCTTGTGTACAGCAATCTTTAAGTCATACCACAGATTCTCAATTGGATTGAGGTCTGGGCTTTGACTAGGCCATTCCAAGACATTTAAATGTTTCCCTTTTAAATACATGAATGTTGCTTTAGCAGTATCCTTTGGGTCATTGTCCTGCTGGAAGGTGAACCTCCGTCCCAGTCTCAAATCTCTGGAAGACTGAAACAGGTTTCCCTCAAGAATTTTCCTGTATTTAGCACCATCCATCATTCCTACAATTCTGACCAGTTTCCCAGTCCCTGCAGATGAAAAACATTCCCGCAGCATGATGCTGCCACCACCATGCTTCACTGTAGGGATGCTGTTCTCGGGGTGATGAGAGGTGTTGGGTTTGCGCCAGACATAGCGTTTTCCTTGATGGCCAAAAAGCTCAATTTTAGTCCCATCTGAATGGAGTACCTTCTTCCATATGTTTGGGGAGTCTCCCACATGCATTTTGGCGAACACCAAGCAGGTTTGCTTATTTTTTTCTGGCCACTCTTCCCTAAAGCTCAGCTCTGTGGAGTGTATGACTTAAAGTGTCCTATGGACAGATACTCCTATCTCCGCTGTGGATCTTTGCGGCTCCTTCAGGGTTATCTTTGGTCTCTTTAATGCCTCTCTGATTAATGCCCTCCTTGCCTCGTCCGTGAGATTTGGTGGGGGGTCCTTTCTTGGCAGGTTTGTTGTGGTGCCATATTCTTTCAATTTTTTAAATAATGGATTTAATGGTGCTCCGTGGGATATTCAAAGTTTCAGATATTTTTTTATAACCCAACCCTGATCTGTACTTCTCCACAACTTTGTCCCTGACCTGTTTGGAGAGCTCCTTGGTCTTCATAGTGCCYCTTGCTTGGTGATGCCCCTTGCTTAGTGGTGTTGTAGACTCTGGGGCCTTTAAGAACAGGTGTATATATACTGAGATCATGTGACACTTAAATAAAGACCACCTGTGTGCAATCTAACTAATTATGTGACTTCMGAGGTAATTGGTTGCACCAGACCTTATTTAGGGGCTCCAATGCAAAGGGGGTGAATACATATGCACGCACCACTTTTCCATTTTTTTTAAACAAGTTTATTTTTTTCTTCATTTCACTTCACCAATTTTGATTATTTAGTGTATGTCCATTACATTAAATCCAAATAAAAACCCATTTAAAATTACAGGTTGTAATACAACAAAATAGGAAAAATGCCAAGGGGGCTAAATACTTTTGCAAGGCACTTTATACCACTTAGCAGATGCTTTAATCCAAAGCCACTAGCAGTACAGTGTTTTGTYTGTGTATGTGATCCCTGTGGGACTTGAAACCACAACCATGGCATTGTTAGTATCCTTACCTTCAAAGATGGACTTATCGTCGCCCGGTGAGCACTGTCTTTGACTGAGCTCTCCCAGCTGTTTGTCTGTGCTGCGGGAGGGGATGTAGGCCTGCACGTTGAAGCAGTAACTCACTCCGGGATCTACATCCCTCCTGTCTAASTCTATCTCACTGCTTGCAGAGATCTTCGTTTTCTAGAGGGAGAATTACATAAAGAAGAGCTTGTATTATGTCATAAAACTATCAAATATTCATAAAAATATTTTGGTTGAGACGTTGATCAATGACATTCAAACCTATATAACCTATATTCACCCACTCAAAAAGACGGCCAAAAGTGAGTTGAATTTCTAATGTGTTATCACTATGCTTTCATCCATCTAAAAGCACAACCAAATTCCAATAGAAAAACAATGTCTGATTTTTGGTTTAGTTGTCACCCAAACGTCTATCACAACGCTTTCAACCATTTAAAAAGCACAGCAAAGTTCAACGGGAATACAATATCAAATATTTTGTTTATTTATACAACAGATGAATGTGTTATCACTTTGCTTGGTCAGAACCAAATGACCTGGATTGCAGTTGAGATTACATTAAAAGTACATGGTGCAATTAATCAATGCCGTTTGATTCTACGCAGATTATTACAGTAATTGTGAAGATCTCCACAGACCTGCGATGACCTATGCATGCCATCTTGAACATGCARGCTTCATATGACTACATAAGAAGATATGTATAGTTACGGTAGCATCAAAATGTGACCATGGATTTGTTACTCATTTTACGGTTGAATGTTACATTAGTTTGTAAGAGAAGCCTTAACTTTGGGCTATTTACTGAATTACAAAAGTCATATAAATTGTGTTTGGTTGACAATGCAACCATATATTAACATTTAAAGTCTCTGCTGCTTGGATATTTCCATCTGAGCCACTGGCTAAATCCCATTCTTAAACTTATATTTTTGTTTGAGTTGGAGATGTGAATCCAACATATKATTTGTTAACTTGTCCACAAGTTAATAATCTAGTTATTGGATTTCAAAATTAATATTGAATTGTGTTTGGTTGTCATCTCAAACCAAAATCTCAAACCAAAAGTTTAAAAACATGGACTAAATCAAATCAAACTTTAAATGCACTTTAAATAAAGTAAGATTTTATTTAGTCTTATTCTTTAACTTAAATGTTTGGTTGAGATGGAGATGTGAATCCAACATATCAATTACTCATTTGTATACAAACTGGAATTAAAGCCAGACTAAGTCGGTGYCACAGATGGAACTATCCTAGCAGATGGAACATCTTCAAATATTGATATTTGGTTGCGTTGACAACCAAACCCAATTCAATATCTAAGGGCTAAACGCCGACGTTCTGTACATTACCTTGGAAATAATGGACGACTCAGCGGGACAAGGCGTAGCCAAGTCCCTTTGCGGAGTTCATTTCAAACAGAGGTATTTATCAAATCAAATTTCAAATCAAATGTATTTATATAGCCCTTCTTACATCAGCTGATATATCAAAGTGCTGTACAGAAACCCTGCCTAAAACCCCAAACAGCAAGCAATGCAGGTGTAGAAGCACGGTGGCTAGGAAAAACTCCCATGAAAGGCCAAAACCTAGGAAGAAACCTAGAGGAACCAGGCTATGAGGGGTGGCCAGTCCTCTTCTGGCTGTGCCGGAATGACATATATAGCAACAGTGAATCTATTTTGTTTTTAAGTGGAGATTTTTCAACAATCATTCTCACAATTGCACATTGGTTATAATCAGTGACAAATATCATAGCTTGGCAGGGCTGGGCTTGGGTAAAACCCTGGATAGGAGATGAAAGGGTAGATAAATTCTCCAGTAGGAGGTGCTGCCAAGCTTATAGTTATTTTTTTCTGATAGTGGATATTACGTTGAAGATCTGCCATTGTTTTAAAAAGGTACAAATTCAACATATTTCATACAAGGTTTGTCTATGTTGAAAATTGGTTACCATGATGACATAATCCTGTAGTTTATATTTTACCCTTAAAACAACAACAATTCTAATTTATTTTCTACCTAGATTCCATGTCACAATATGTTGACAAATTACACTGAAACAACATTGATTTAACCTCTTTAACCTCTTTCTGTTCTGACCGATTCAGTGGGAGGGAGAGATTTGCAATATAATCAGAAGTGAGCTTTGCAAAACTTATATCATCCACTGCATTTCATTTAATTATATTCCTTGACTTGCTCCTTTAAGGAGCTTACACAATTGACGAATGTCCTCTATCTCACTTGGTTTGGCCCCAGGCTCTAGTTCTTTGAGGAACTGTAAATATCTAGTGTAGGGCTGCCACTTTTATTACCCTCCCCTTTGAGCTTACCTTGCCTGTGCTTGTTGCTTTCCCAAAGGTGACTTTGTACTGCAGCTCATCAGCGAAGACATCCCGGATGGTTTTCTGTTGGTTCTGCTCGTTGAACAGGGCTGTGAGAGGGTCTTCTACATACAGGGTGATCTTCCTCTTGTCTTTGCTCACCTCGATCTTGAACTTAGGTCTGCCTATAAGCGCTGGAAGGYAAATAACAGTAGAGATTGACATGCTTGCTTGTCACATTTGGAGCCACTTCGCATGTGGAAAATATAGTATGCACTGGTATGCCAGCGCAACCAAAGGTTTCTATAAGAATGGGGTGCTTGTCTGGGTACATGTGGAAAATGTGCATTGATATGACAGGTGGTAGTTGGGTTACTTAGTGTCTTCGTAGGGACAAAATAGTATAAATGGTATGACATGTAGTGTAGGTGGCTGCGATGCAATACTTACTGTCTTCGTAGGGGGTGAACCTCTCCGAGGTTGTGTGGGGGAACTCTATGAGGTCAGAGTTCACACCACGTAGAGGTTCTGAGAGGACGTCAGCGGAGTATATGGCCTTCAGGTCCACCAGAGAGTTGGACAGGTCACACTCTGTCGCCATAGTCCTGATACAGTGTTGGTTCTTCTTTCTGTTCTGACCGATTCTGAAATAAAGAAGATATTTATGATWRWGTCACAACATTGTTCTGATACTGTTAGCGTTCCCCTCTCTGTTCTGGCCAATACTGAAATAGACGTAATGGTAGGTTTCAGTCAAAGGATTATCATTATCTTCAAACATGTTTTTTTTGGTTCTATTTAGGTCATTCATTGGGTCTGGGTTTTTATCTTAGTTCAACAATAAGAAAAGTACCACATTTTATTTTAATATTTGACTTGCATTATAATATTTTTCTCATTGCACCACATATCACACAAATTGTACTTAAATAAATACAACATTTGTATTCCTTATTTTTTTATTGAACTATTCACCAGGTTAAGATACTTCAATTCCTGAAAATCCTTTTAGCGGATCTAAATTGTAGTCTGATCACATCAGTCCTCACATATTTTCTCACATTGTTCCTGCTCTCCTAAATCTTTCCTGCCCTCCAACACATCACCCCGACTCTTCAAGGTCAGAGACCGAGTCTGGGAATAGGTTAGTGCATACTTACCATGATAATGTTATATAGGCACGGTCTTCTTAATATTTACTGGAGACATAGGCTAGTGTGTGTGTGTGTCTCTGTGTGTGTGTGTGTCTCTGTGTGTGTGTCTGTGTGTGTGTCTCTGTGTGTGTGTCTCTGTGTGTGTGTCTCTGTGTGTGTGTCTCTGTGTGTGTGTTGTTCCGTCTTCCTGTAAATGCAAAAACCAGTAATATCAGTATGTAAATGCTTTACTTACACAGAATATTCAACGGTGTATGAATAGTTTGAAGGTTTAGGATCCCACATAAGCAGTGTTTTGAAGTTGATAGACAACCAAGAAACGTTCTGTGCCTTGGGATAGTCCCCTACAAAAAGAGCAAGATCAGTTAACTACATGTAATGTTAGACATTGACAATGAGTGAAACTAAAAATGATTAGGTACAGTGTGAGGTACAGTGTGCCTTTTCATGAGAGGGTCACAGGGTGCATTGCCTGTACTGTAAACCAGGCTGGTTCCAAGAAATTGCCAACGAATAATTAGGACATAATGGCTTTTAAATGCAGTATCAGCATCATTTGATTAATCCATATACTATCGTTCTAGTGTACAGCGTTTAGGATTGTAGACTATATTTTAATTGTTCATGATGTTTCTGACTCACCTGAAACACAGCTTGTAAAAAAGAATGCAGAACACAATGTGGTAAAAATTAGCCTTTCCATTTTCAACATTGTATATTCCAACAGGTCAGTGTAAAAACAATAATCCCGTCGAGGTAGAGTTAGGTGAATGCGGAATTTAGATGCACACAGCAGCGGTGGTCTCAAAAGTAAAACAACTCTCTCTTTGTTTAGAAAAATCCCTTTGAACAGACGTGCGTCTCGGATAAAAAAATGCTGGCGATATTAGAATGGTGTGGTCGGCGACGATTCACCTCTGATAATTCAGTCTCCTTGTCTCAGCCAGCTATATCTGTCAAACGCACTGTCTAGCGACATAAAGACGCGTGTGTCGACCAAATAAGGATTGTCCGGTTTGTGGTTTCTTGCCTGGTGGGATGGGCTTATGAGAGTTTAGTGTAATGCAACTTGCTGAACTTTATGTGATGAGAAAATGATCGTGGCCTGTATTTCAAACAGCAGCTGCTGTGTCGCTCCACCAATGTTCGGTCAAAAAAGTATCGACACTGAAACTGCAACAATTTCTAAGAATTTACTGTGTTACAGTTCATACAAGGACATCTGTAAATTGAAATGAATTCATGGATTTCACATGACTGTAAAAGCTGATATGCATCTGTTGGTCACATATACCTTAAGAAAAAGGTAGGGGCATGGATCAGAAAACCAGTCAGCATTTCCATAGAGTTGATCAGGCTGTTAAATATTGTCCCACTCCTTTTCAATGGCAGTGCAAAGTTGCTGGATATTGGCGGGAACTGGAACACCCTGTCATACACATCGATCCAGAGCATCCCAAACGTGCGCAATGGGTGGCATGTATGGTGAGTATGCAGGCCATGGAAGAACTGGGATATTTTACAGCTTCCAGGAATTGTGTACAGATCCTTGCAACATGGGGCTGTGCATTATCATGTTGAAACATGAGGTTATGGTGGCAGATGAATGTTTCGACAATGGGCCTCAGGATCTTGTCACAGTATCTCTGTGCATTCAAATAGCCATCTATAAAATACAATTGTGTTCGTTGTCTGTAGCTTYTGCCTACCACAGCCCCACCTCCACAATGGGCCACTCTGTTCACAACTTTAACATCAGCAAACCGCTCTGCGTTTGAGGCCAGTTGGACGTACTGCGAAATTGGAGGCGGCTAAGGGTCGAGAAATGATCATTAAATGATCTGGCAACAGCTCTGGTGGACATTCCCGCAGTCAGCACGCAATTGCACGCTCCCTCAAAACTTGAGACATCTGTGGGATTGTGTTGTGTGACTAAACTGCACATTTTAGAGTGGCCTTTTATTGTCCACAGCACAAGGTGCACCTGTGTAATGATCATGCTGTTTAATCAGCTTCTTGATATACCACACCTGTCAGGTGAATGTATTATCTTGGAAAAACGCTCACTAACAGGGATGTAAACACATGTTTGAGAAATAAGCTTTTATTTCAGCTCATGAAACATGGGGCCAACACTTTATATGTTGCGTTTATATTTATGTTCAGTGTAATATAATAATAGCCTACGGTATAAACTGTGGAGATCACATTCATGACAATGTCATCATGCATTTCTTCTGGAATGGAAAATCAGTCTACTCACATCTGCTGTCCAGGAGTTTCCCCCCGTGCGCTAAATTGTAGTGATAATCAGTGATTTCAGGTTTGTAGGGTAACATTGGGTAACTAACCACCCCTAAGAACAATGGCCAATTGCTGACAAAGCAAAGTTTGATATACATTTGGTATGTTTAGGCAAACAAACTATGAAGGGGAATAAGTGGCTACAGTTTAAACATTTTTTGTTATTTAATAAAACATTTGTTTTAAGAAAGGGGCGTTTTACCCAAGTACTGGAGTAACTGGTTTTGCTGGAGAGGAGGGCGGATTATTTTGTGTCTCGCCTAGGGCGGCAGAACGGCCAGGACTGGGCCTGAGCACACTTGTTCCAGAGAGATTAATTTACCTGTTGGTGGAGGCAGAGTCAAGGTGAGGCCATGGGGTAAGGGGGGAAGCCAGGGGTATCGTACAAACGGCATGGCATGATGCCCACCACAGGTATTCAACAAGAGGACATCTAAAGGGTGTTGTCATTAAAAAATGTTGAGCAATATTATTAGTAAAATATATTGAAGGGGGCATCTGCATACTAAGACAAAGCCATGACAATGCCATATGAGTCACCTCATTGAGTGTTCAGACAGGCATCTTATTTTTAGTTGTTCTTTAATGGAGTCAGTCATGCTTCAATGGCTTCATGTCAAATTAAATGTCAAGTTCAAAAGCTTTATTGTCCATTAGGATAAAGTGTCTAGTCTTAAAAAAACTGCCCGTTCATGAGGATATATCGGCTGTGCAGCTTAGAAAATCCATAATACTGTCGTCTGAGGGACTACATTTGAGTGATTTTGTCCCTGTGGTATGCAGTGGCATAAAGCACTTAAGTAAAAATACTTTAAAGTACTACTTAAGTCGTTTTTTGGGGTATCTGTACTTTACTATTTATATTTTTGACAAATTTTACTTTTACTTCACTACATTCCTAAAGAAAATGATGTACTTTTTACTCCATACATTTTCCCTGGCACCCTAAAGTACTGCCTCTGATCTGACGGACTCACTAAACACATGCTTAATTTGTAAATGATCTATGAGTGTTGGAGTGTGCCCCTGTCTATCCGTAATTAAAAACAACAAGAAAATGGTGCCGTATGGTTTGCTTAATTAATCTAAGGAATTTGAAATGATTTATACTTTTACTTCTACTTTGATACTTTATATTTTAGCAATTACATTTACTTTTGATAATTATATTTATATGTTTATTTAAAACCAAATACTTTTAGACTTTTACTCAAGTAGGATTGTACTTTTATTTTAGTAATTTTCTATTAAGGTATCTTAACTTTTATTCAAGTATGAAAATTGGGTACCTTTTCCACCACTGGTGGTATGTACAACTCACTCTCAGCCAGGAACACTTTTACCACTGCATGATGTCATGCTGAATTAAAGTGTGTTAACTCTTGGGCTGTCTTATTCCTCTCTAACCGGGGGCAGTGGCAGTGGGACACAGACGAGGAAACACATAGAGCGGGTTTGCTCTCTTTCACATATCAAGGCCAAACCTCATATGACTCAATATTGCAGACCTCTCAATGGTAGCAATAAGATGTAGAAATTCATTTATACACTAATAAGTACTTTCAGAATACTTTTAGAGTACATGTTCTATGTATTGAAAATACAGATGTATTTCTTGGAGGCATGAAAATACAATCCATAAAATTAATAGACGGTCCACAACAAAAGAGAAATTAAATGTCACAAACTTTAAGCATAATTTAATAATAATAATAATAATAAGCACATGTTGTGTATAACATGTCTGAGTTTTTATGGATTGCCATGACAACAACGTTGGTTGCGTACATTTTACTAATGGTGAGATCATCTTTGGTAGACCTACAAGAGAAAGAATGACTCCCATCTACTTTAGTTTTTAGCTACCAGTGTGGTAGAATACCAATGTGGTTGGCTCACTGGCAGTGGCACTCGTTCACTCCAGAACCGATGCCAGGGGAGGCTTTCCCCCAATAAGCTTATGCTAATCAGGGTCTGGATGGTGCCTCACACAATCGCCTGTGGCTTTGAATGTAAAAACACTCACTGGAGAGTCTGAATACCATTACAGGAGCAGCAAAATGCCTTCCATTGAACGAGGCACAGAAAGCAGGCCAGGGACAGGCAGACCGGGTTCATTAGAAGATTATGTGTGACCACCGTTACTAGACTACTGACTACAGTCTAGCTATGACTAATGATACAAATCTGAATGCCTTTAGAAAGAAAAGACCGAGAGAAAAGAAAAGTGTTCGCACGGTTTCCATATCCAATACAGTTAGAAGGAGTTGCTGATTGACAGAGAGGACAGGTTGGAATGAAAAGCACCCACATTCTCTGGACTTGTGTCTCACAGGGGAATATTACGTTATATTTTCTTTAGAAAATGTTTTAATACGCTTATAATACACTGTCCCTTATTCCCAGGCTAACCCTACAAAGCCTCAGGGAATTAAAAGCATGATGACAAAATGAAAGAATATTTATATATTATCATTTACAAAGCATCACTAAAAACAGCTGATTCCACATTTATGCTGTGTGATTCACACAATTAAAAAAATAATAATAATACCAAATACATACATATTCACATGTTCTGTTCATTTATGTGGTTATAAGTCATTGAATAATACCAAACTAGCATCACTCAAATGACCAAATCTAAGGCTAACAGTGCTGTCTGACTCTCTCAATTCATTCATTATCAGCAATATAAAGAACGAGTCCCACTTCAGACACCAGCCAGCACAGTAAGCTATTCATAATACATTACTGCTGGACGCTGAGCTACTGTTTTCCTTTATGGACAATTAGGCTGAAGAATGCAGGTGGAAATGACATCATAGGCCTCCTCTGAATTCCATTGTCTAAATGTTTACCAGTCACGTCCATTGGGAAATGAGAAGAAATTATACTGAAATTCTGACTGCGAGCATGGCTTGTTTCTATGAAACTACTTCATTTCATGATCTTCCCCTCTCACAGTTTGCCAATAGTACACTCATAGAATGAGTAACATGAATTAGACTCAGTCAGCTCAATGAGGTAGCTACTGATGAGTAAGTGAAGAGACATGGTCCCCATTTAGAACGGCCGGCTATCCCAAAATTCTATTCAGCTTGGTTCTATTCATTTATTTACATCCTTTCATTCCAAGTTGGAGGGAAAACATATGGCGGATTGGGAGTGAGTCAGTAAATGTGGTGAACGACTTGCAAGCTTAGAGGTTTAGTTGACTGATTCATTTTCAAAGGACTATCTCTGCCATATAGGGGAATGGAACAACTTAATATTGTCTTTCAGTACAAGCTACTGTTCTTGTCATGGTGATGGCTGAGAGTCATTTTATAAATGTCACGTTTGGGAGCCGCATGAAGAGAAAACGTATTTCCAGATGTCTCTGGAATTGCATTCATTGAACCTTAGTAAAATATATTAMGGATGATAAGGGATGATAAATTGAAAAGCATAAAATTAGATTCAGTTCAAGGGGAAGTTCCATGATGTGTTTTTACAGGAATTTGATATTTTCTAGTGTTATTCTTCTCAGCAACACTTACACTTTTAATAAATAAACCACCCCGTTCACGAAAATGGTTCACTCCTACAGACAGTGAGACACGTGGCCATGGCTCGCTAAACCAGGCAGACAAGCATTGAGGTATTCAGTTACTGTTCGATTGAACGTTAGAATGGGCAAAACGAGTGACCTAAGCGACTTTYAGTGTGGTATGATAGTCAGTGCAAGGCGTGCCGGTTCCAGTATCTCAGAAACGGAAGCCCTCCTGGGCTTTTCAGGCAAGAACCTGTCTAGGGTTTACCGAAAATGCAACAAAAAAAACATCCAGTCAGAGGCAGTCCTGTGGGTGAAAACAGCTCGTTGATGAGAGGTTGAAGGAGAATGGCAAGAATCTAGCAAGTTAACAGGCAGGCCACAAACAATCAAATAACGGCATATTACAACAGTGGTGTGCAGAACTGCATCTCGGAACGCACAACTCGTCGGTCCTTGTTACAGATGGGTTATTGCAGCAGACGAACACACCAGGTTCCACTACTATCAGCTAAAAACAAGAAGAAGCGGCTCCAGTGGGAACACGATCACCAACACTGGACAATTGAGGAGTGGAAAATCATCCCCTGGTCTGACAAATCCCGGCTCCTGTTGCATTATGCTGATGGCAGTGTAAGGATTTGGCGTAAGCAGCATGAGTCCATGGCCKCATCTTTCCTGGGGTCAACGTTACAGGCTCGTAGCGGTGTAATGGTGTGGGGAATTATTTCCTGGGACACGTTAGGTCCCTTGATACTAATTGAGCAATGTTTCCATGCCCCAAAGAATTTAGGCTGTTCTGGATGCAAAAGGTGGTCCGACCCGGTACTAGATGGGTGTACCTAATAAACTAGCCACTGAGTGTACATCTCACTTTACGAAATGTCACTACTTTCTGGAAAACTTTAGCATGCCTTGAAATGAGTTCATATGCCAAATTACCAAGTAGTTGTTTAGTTTGGCTAATTCCTTGTACTGTGCCTTGCAAAAAGATTCACCCCCCCTTGGCGTTTTTCCTATTTTGTTGCATTACAAACTGTAATTTAAATTGATTTTATTTTGATTTCATGTAATGGACATACACAAAATAGTCCAAATTAGTGAAGTGAAATGAAAAAAATGTCTTGTTTCAAATAATTACAAAAAAAACGGAAAAGTGGTGCGTGTATACAGTATGTATTCACCCCCTTTGCTATGAAGCCTCTAAATAAGATCTGGTGCAACCAATTACCTTCAGAAGTCACATAATTAATTAAATAAAGTCCACTTGTGTGCAATCTAAGTGTCACATGATCTCTCACATGATCTCAGTATATATACACCTGTTCTGAAAGGCRCCAGAGTCTGCAACACCACTAAGSAAGCGGCACTATGAAGACCAAGGAGCTCTCCAAACAGGTCAGAGACAAAGTTGTGYAGAAGTACAGATCAGGGTTGGGCTATAAAAAAATATCCGAAACTTTGAATATCCCACGGAGCACCATTAAATCCATTATTAAAAAAATTGAAAGAATATGGCACGACAACAAATCTGCCAAAAGAGGGCCCCCCAACAAAACTCACYGACGAGGCAAGGAYGSCATTAATCAGAGAGGCAACAAAGAGACCAAAGATAACCTTGAAGGAGCTGCAAAGATCCACAGCGGAGATTGGAGTATCTGTCCATAGGACCACTTTAAGCCATACACTCCACTGAGCTGGGCTTTAGGGAAGAGTGGCCAGAAAAAAATAAGCAAACATGCTTGGTGTTCGCCAAAATGCATGTGGGAGACTCCCCAAACATATGGAAGAAGGTACTCCGGTCAGATGAGACTAAAATTGAGCCTTTTGGCCATCAAGGAAAACACTGTCTGGCGCAAACCCAACACCTCTCATCACCCCYAGAACACCATCCTTACAGTGAAGKATGGTGGTGGCAYCATCATGCTGTGGGGATGTTTTTCATCTGCAGGMACTGGGAAACTGGTCAGAATTGAAGGAATGATGGATGGTGCTAAATACAGGGAAATTKTTGAGGGAAACTTGTTTCAGTCTTCCAGAGATTTGAGAKTGGGACGGAGGTTCACCTTCCAGCAGGACAATGACACTAAGCACACTGCTAAAGCAACATCGAGTGGTTTAAGGGAAAACATTGAAATGTCTTGGAATGGCCTAGTCAAAGCCCAGACCTCAATCCAATTGAGAATCTGTGSTATGACTTAAAGATTGCTGTACACAAGCGGAACCCATCCAACTTAAAGGAGCTGGCGCAGTTTTGCCTTGAAGAATGGGCAAAAATCCCAGTGGCTAGATGTGCGAAGCTCATAGAGACATACCCCAAGAGACTTGCAGCTGTAATTGCTTGTTACGTTCCCCAGTTCCTGTGTGGTTTTTGTATGTGTGTGTTTCAGGAAATGGCTTACTGGAATCCCCCAAGCAGCTGATTGGTTGACTCCATGTCAAATTGGAACTGACCCCGCCCTCTCGTCAGAGGACGTAGCTGTCTTCAATTACCAACTCCTTCTCCAGCTATATAAGCAAGTGTTCTGTTGCTCAGAAGCAGAGATGATTGCTGAGAGAAMAGGGTGATATCCTGTGTTGGTTGTTGTTAGGAGAGAGATGATAAGCGTGTCCTGTCTTGGTTGTGGRTGAGTGAATAGAGCTGAGGGTYATAMRATGTGTTGYTTGTTTCTTAGAAAGAGCTTATTGTTATAGCCTGTATTGGTTGTTGCTCAGAGAGAGCTTCTTTGATATCTTGTGTTGGTTGTTGCTCAAATAGTTTGTGTATAGTATTTTTGTAGCCGGTCCTGTAAAGGTATGTGTATGCCAAAAGGACTGTTTGTGATTAGTAATTATTCTGTTTTTGTTCCCAGGGGGGAAGGGGAAGGCACCTTGGGAGTGCTTAGGCAAGAGGCCTGCGGGCATACATATACCCGTAGTGTATATACTGTCTATGCACACTAGGTAAGACCTGGGCGGACCATCCCCTGTATTTTGGTTAGTGCGCCAGGTGGTGCTAGTTAGGTAAGTTGTTGGTAGGCAGGTAAGGTAGGAGAGGGGGCTTTGACATTTACTTTCTTTGCTTTGGTTCCGTCCAGCCCCRTTTCCACAAAATTACCGCATGATGGAATAAATTCCCTGTAAACTGTAAATTKTCTGCCTTTTGTCATCCTTACTCGCCCCTACAATCCCATACCTCTTTCACTCCACGGGGAGTTGAGTTGTAACAGGGTGTTGCATTCCCTCTTCCTAGAGGCGTATGTAACCTTGTTGCAAAAGGTGGCTCTACAAAGTATTGACTTTGGGGGGTAAATAGTTATGCTCGCTCAAGTTCTGTTTTTTTTGTCTTAATTGTTTGTTTCACAATAAAAAAATATTTTGCATCTTCAAATTGGTAGGCATGTTGTGTAAATCAAATCATACAAACCCACAAAAATATATTTTAATTCCAGGTTGTAAGGCAACAAAATATAAAAAATGCAATGGGGGGTGAATACTTTGCAAGCCACTGTAGCTGCTTGCTGGGATTCACTTGTATCTTGAAGGCTCCATCCATGCGTATATTGTCTGCTGATTTCAGCGTTCTCATTAGCAATTTACCCAACTATATTTTGCTTTCCTTCTACCCTGGTAAAGCCCCATCCTAACAAGGTGGTTATAACCTTCCCTGGTAGCTGCCAAAACAATTGTTGCTCGTCTTCTGCACCCTCAACCTTAACCATGCTTGATCCAAATCTGAATTTATATCAAGGACAAAGCAGGCTTATAGGGACCTTTGCATTCGGAATGGATGAAAACCACACTAGAGGGAAGATCTCTCTCTATGTATATAACTTCCATTTTGGGACACAGCTAGGGGGTTCTCCCTCTGCTAAATTTGTTTGGTCTTTAAATCCGACCCTCACATACCATGTTTTTTTTTGGTGTCCAAGGAAATCCTACATTTCCTCCTTTTCTTTTGGGATGTCTTCAGCACTGATGACCRGGTAGGTTGGGCAGGGTATTAACAGAGACGCATCCTGTTTTTCTACTGTGTTTGTGTTGTATTTATCTAGAGCCTTCAGGTCTTTTGCACAGTGAGCTGTGGAAGTATACAAGACTGTTTACTTTAGTACACCATAATGATTGGATGGCGTAGTCATTATTTCAGTGGATTGTGTATTTAATGCAATGCAATGTCACGCAAACCATATCCTGTTACAGAACAGTARATCAGTAGTTATGTAACAAGATGAGTTTGCTTGATTCACTGTGGGACTAGGAGGCCAATGAGGCGAGTTTGAACCTGTTAGAATCAAAACAAAAAAGTCCCAGACAGAATTAAGATGAAGACATGAGCAATCCCAATAGTATTCTGTGGGTTTCAAAACCACTTTAAATTGTGAAATTTGATGTACAGATTTGACTTGGTCAAGAAGACGTTGGATGTAACCACCACAGGAGGTTGGTGGCACCTTAATTGGGGAGGGCGGGCTCATGGTAATGACTGGTGCGGAATAGATGGAATGGTATAATATCATGCAGTAGCCTAAACTTATCGATGCTACATTGAGCTGGGTGAATGGAATATGAATGACAGTCATCCAATATGCTGTAATAGAAATAAGGCCATTGTAACGGCTCTCATTTGTGGAATGACCGGACCAAGGTGCAGCGTGGTAGGCYTACATCGTCTTTTTATTGATGACACCAAAAGCAAAATAACAACGACAAAAAACGAAAGCYCACAGTTCTGTAAGGCAAAGAAACTATACAGAAAACAAGATCCCACAAACCCAAACGGAAAATGACAACTTATATATGATCCCCAATRAGAGACAACGATAGACAGCTGCCTCTGATTGGGAACCACACTCGGCCAAAACAAAGAAATAGAAAACATAGAATGCCCACCCAAATCACACCCTGACCTAACCAAATAGAGAAATAAAAAGGCTCTCTAAGGTCAGGGCGTGACAGCCATGCTCATTAAAAATGAATGGTCCTCCCTTACCTTAAACGGCACCGACCGCCACTGATGTTAGACTCACCTTTGGCAGCGTTTACAGCTGTGAGTCTTTCTGGGTACGTCTCTAAGAGCTTTGCTAACCTGAATTGTGCATTTAATGTTGTCTTGTTCAGCAACTCCAGTGGTACTCAGTGATGTGTTGTGTTGGATTTGCCCCAAATATAACTCTTTGTATTCAGGACATGAAGTTAATTTATTTGCCAAATGTTTTGCAGTTTTACTTTAGTGCCTTATTGCAAACAGGATGCATGTTTATTAAACTTGGTAACTGTTTCAAAGTCACCATTGGCCTCATGGTGAAGTCCCTGAGTGTTTTCCTTCCTCTCCGGCAACTGAGTTAGGAAGGATGCCTGTATCTTTGTAGTGACTGGGTGTATTGATACACCATCCAAAGTGTAATTAATAACTTCACCATGCCCAAAGGGATATTCAATGTCTGCTTTAAAAAAAAAAATCTACACTTGGCCCTTCTTTGCAAGGCATTAGAAAACCTCCATGGTCTTTGTGGTTGAATCTGTGTTTGAAATTCACATCTTGACTGAGGGATGTTACAGATAATTGTATGTGTGGGGTATAGAAATGAGGTAGTCATTCAAAAATCATGTTAAAAACTATTGTTGCACACAGAGTGAGTGAGTCCATGCAGGTTAATATGTGACTTGTTAACTTCTTATGGCTGCAGTGGCAGTATTGAGTAGCTTGGATGAAAAAAGAAGAGATAAAGCTTTTTGAAATCTGACACAGCGGTTGCATTAAGAACAAGTGTATCTTTAATTCTATGTAAAACATGTATCTTTCATCAAAGTTTATGATGAGTATTTATGTTATTTTGACTGGCTCTCTGCAATTTCTCTGGATATTTTGGAGGCATTCTGAACATGCGAACATGTAAACTGAGGATTTTGGATATAAATATGAACTTAATCGAACAAGACATATATGTATTTTTAACATGAAGTCCATAAGTGTTAAGACATAATTTCTCTCTATATGTGCTTTTTGTGACTCCTCTCTTTGTCTGGAAAATGGCAGAATTTTTTGTGAGTTGGTGATGACCTAACATAATCGTTTGTGGTGCTTTGCGGAAAAGCCTATTTGAAATCGGACAACTTGGTGGGATTAACAACAAGATTACCTTTAAAATGGAATAAGATACATGTATTTGAGGAATTTA
>NC_036854.1:37789874-37821211 GCF_002910315.2 Salvelinus sp. IW2-2015
AGTGCACAGAGGTGCCCAGAGTAAACGGCCTGCTCCTCAGTCATAGTTGCTAATATATGCATATTATTATTAGATTGGATAGAAACACCTGAAGTTTCTAAAACTGTTTGAATTAT
Organism: Salvelinus sp. IW2-2015; assembly: GCF_002910315.2. Taxonomy (NCBI): domain Eukaryota; kingdom Metazoa; phylum Chordata; class Actinopteri; order Salmoniformes; family Salmonidae; genus Salvelinus; species Salvelinus sp. IW2-2015. The sequence continues at coordinate 37,789,991 of NC_036854.1, forward strand.
GTCTGTGAGTATAACAAATTATGAGATTTCTGTTGTTTGAATTTGGCGCCCTGCACTTTCACTGGCTGTTGTCATATCATCCCGTTAACGGGATTGCAGCCATAAGAATTAAGCAAATMTTGATACCTGAACTTATTTAGGCTTGCCATAACAAAGGGGTTGAATACTTATTGACTGAAGACATTTCAGCTTTTCATTTAGRATTAATTAGAATTTAAAAAATCTAAAAACATAATTRCACTTTGACATGATGTGTAGGCCAGTAACACWAAATCTAAATTCAAGCCATTTTAAATTCAGGCTGTAACACAACAAAATGTGGAAAAAGTCAAGGGGTGTGAATACTTTCGGGAAGGCACTGTATCTGTCATATTAAGTATGACACTATAAGTTGATTTTCAACATTTATATTTATTAATGATCAACCACAAAACGTTCAAAGTTAAGTGAACAGCAAGTTAAACATGCAACAAAAAACTGCTCCCCTTTCAATGATTACACTAAACACCCACAGATCTGCATGCAGTACATTCCTATTCATAATTATCACAATTACCCTCTCGATCAGGATCTTCTGAGCTCTGATGTGAGCCGGGCAAGAGTCGGCYTGTTTGTTTGGTGGTTTGTAGAGTCAATAAGAGGTCACAAAGGACTCAGTTGACGTGGTTCGTTTATCATCAAGCCAGCACAGGTGACTGATAACATTTAGTTTACATTCCTACCCTGCCAGATGTGTTTTATTTAAGGGACCGGGTATACTGCCACACTTTAAAGGAAGCCGTTCAGGGGTTGAATAGAGACACAGTACTGCAGATTAGGAGATATGCAAGGCTTTTGTTTATGGGACAACATTACTAGGCTTGCAGCTATAAGGCCTTAGCCAGYGGAGATGAATGTGTTGTTTCGTAGAGAGACTGCTCTGAAGGTTTTGTATAGTCATGGGGAATTAGAGATGAACAAAAAGGTAGCTCAGTTCACAGGAGTGGCAAATGATTTACTGCCAAAGATAAAGTTCTTCTTTCACATGCAGCCCAATTTGTCACTATTTCTTTCAAAAACATTATTCATCATCATTCTGTGGTTTCCTTCTAACCATCAGATACTGGGTGACTACTGCAACGCAGGTTGTATTCGATGGAATTGACCCCTATAGCTCATCCCGTAAACTAGGGTGGAAACATATCGGTTTGTCATATCAGATTATTAAATGTTTGGCTGGGATAAGTGCTTTGTTTTTCTAAAGGATGAAAATCTCGCTAGTCTAGGTAAAGAATGAGTCAGATAGTGTAAAATGGTTAATTGTATTTTCACGTCTGTTTCTCAGGAACAAGRTGTTCCATCTCCCATAAATGTCTCCATGAATTACACTGTATACAGTAGTTACAAGTTCCACGCTGACTGTGAAACTCAAATGACAATATTGTTGAAACATGGTTTTCAGATTTACAGTTGAAGTCGGAGGTTTACATACACTTAGGTTGGAGTCATTAAAACTCGTTTTTCAACCACTCCACAAATTTCTTGTTAACAAACTATAGTTTTGGCAAATCGGTTAGGACATCTACTAAGTCTGGTTCATCCTTGGGAGCAATTTCCAAATGCCTGAAAGTACCATGTTCATCTGTACAAACAACAGTACGCAAGTATAAACATCATGGGACCACGCAGCTGTCATACCGCTCAGGAAGGAGACATGTTCTGTCTCCTAGAGATGAACGTACTTCGGTGCGAAAAGTGCAAATCAATCCCAGAACAACAGCAAAGGACCTTGTGAAGATGCTGGAGGAAACAGGTACAAAAGTATTCTATATCCACACCAAACGAGTCCTATATCGACATAACCTGAAAGGCCGCTCAGCAAGGAAGAAGCCACTGCTCCAAAAACCGCATAAAAAAGCCAGACTACGGTTTGGAACTGCACATGGGACAAAGATCGTACTTTTTGGAGAAATGTCCTCTGGTCTGATGAAACAAAATAGAACTGTTTGGCCATAATGACCATCGTTATGTTTGGAGGAAAAAAGAGGAGGCTTGCAAGCCGAAGAACACCATCCCAACTGTGAAGCATAAGGGTGGCAGCATCATGCTGTGGGMGTGCTTTGCTGCAGGAGGGACTGGTACACTTCACAAAATAGATGGCATCATGAGGCAGGAAAATTATGTGGATATATTGAAGCAACATCTCAAGACATCAGTCAGGAAGTTAAAGCTTGGTTGCAAATGGGTCTTCCAAATGGACAATGACCCCAAGCATACTTCCAAAGTTGTGGCAAAATGGCTTAATGACAAAAAAGTCAAGGTATTGGAGTGGCCATCACAAAGCCCTGACCTCAATCCTATAGAAAATGTGTGAGCAGAACTGAAAAAGCGTGTGCGAGCAAGGAATCCTACAAACCTGACTCAGTTACACCAGTCAGGAGGAATGGGCCAAAATTCCCCCAACTCATTGTGGGAAGCTTGTGGAAGGCTACCCGTAAAGTTTGACCCAAGTTAAACTATTTAAAGACAATGCTACCAAATACTAATTGAGTGTACGTAAACTTCTGACCCACTGGGAATGTGATGAATAAATAATAGCTGAAATAAATCATTCTCCCTAATATTATTAAGACATTTCACATTCTTAAAATAAAGTGGTGATCCTAACTGACCTAAGACAGGGAATATTTACTAGTATTAAATGTCAGGAATTGTGAAAAACTGAGTTTAAATGTATTTGGCTAAGGTGTATGTAAACTTCTGACTTCAACTGTATACACATCACTGAAATATGTTGTGTGTAGACTATGCATGATTTGTAAGATCAGTCAGGCCTTTCTATACATTGGCACGTACAGATATTAAACACAGAATGGACTCTCTTTCCTGAAATTCATCCAGATTGAACAAAATATCACTATGTCTGATCACTCTTCCATGATCTTTACTCCATTCTAAAATGTCTAGTCCCTGAAGTGTCATTTAAGTCCATGGAGGATACAGAGAGCGCAGGTACGCCCAATCACACAGCTGTGACCAGGACACTAGCTCCTCTTGCTCCACAGGGATTGGCTACCAACAGTTACCATGGGAAGTCCAGGTTTCTAACAGGACCCTGGGAGCGGAGCCAGAATTCCAGAGGTGTTACATTCTCTGTACCAGGTGAATTATGATAGATAAAGACCATGGGAGAGGGGTGAGAGTCAGAGYGAGAGAGAGAGAGAAAGAAAGAAAAAAAAGTGGGGGAAAAAAGAGTGAGACAGAGAGGGGGGAGAGAGAGAGTGATAGTGGGCGAGACAGAGAGAGAAGAAGAAAGGGAGTGTGGACGGTGGTATACTGTAGCTGTGAAGGGCTCAGTGAAGGGGTCAGGGTTTTTTGCGGGAGGTCCATGATATCCAGATGTACAGTGGTACATTTCCCATGATAAGATTCATTTGTTTTCCGATTTTGAATAAAATGTCCTCGTCTTGTTTTTGCTCCCCTTTCTCTCAGTCTGTGGTAGATTAAAAACAATACTCTGTAGCTGTCTGACTTCTCCTTGTTTGTTTGATTTGGACATTTCATACCACAGCTGAACAACTAACTTTTATTGAGAGACTATTTAAACTTTTGGGGGATGGTCTCAACCCCATCTCTCTCTTTTCTGGTGGATCAGTATTCTGATTAATCATGGTCCTCAAATCTCTTGGTTTTGAGGACCATGTTGAATATCCCCAGCAAACTGGGAAGATTACCAGGACATTAGCTAACATTCCCATTAAGTTATAGTTATGGTTTTATCTAATATTAGGATCATTAGGATCATTAGGATCATGATTAGGATCATCCCAAAAACATTAAAATAATATTTTCAGAAACTGTTTGAAATGAAATATCCTGGGAATGTTTGAAATGAAATATCCTGGGAATGTTCTCCTAACATTCACAAAAATGTTGTGCACAKCATSTGTAYCAACCACCACACATAACATTCCCCTAAMGATCTTATTKGMTTTTCAGGTAATGTAAGAACAAAATGTGTTCTGGGAAGGTTATGGGTTTGTATGAAATTCCTGGGGTTTGCTGACCCAAAKCTGACCCTTTCTCTCAAATAACTAATGACAGTGTTGCATTGTTTCTAGTACAAACTTCCCCTCCATGTTTCTGCATCCATCCTGTGTTGAAGTGAGATCTGAAAGAACATAATCCTCTCTCTGGGACTTTGACTTAGAGGATCAGTAGTCTGAACAACATAAAAAGCTGAAGCAAAGTTTAATGCATAAACATCTGATTTACTGAACATTTAAAAGCAGTTTTCTCCTGAAAAGTGCAAACTGTAGTCATTCAAGACTGAAGGTGAGGGTCTTTGTGAAAGTGCTGTGCAATGAATTGTGTAGTCATCTCTAAAGGAGGCTTTTGTCCCCACTCCTAAGAACACTTGGTGTGATGGTGGCAGTCCCATGGGCAAATATCATGCTTCCATTGCATAATTAACATCCTTGGATAGTTTTAAAAAATATATTTCTTATTTGTATTTATTTTTACCCCTTTTTCTCCCCAATTTCATGATATCCGATTGGTTGTTACAGTCTTGTCTCATCACTACAACTCCCATACGGACTCGGGAGAGGCGAAGGTCGAGAGCCGTGCGTCCTCCAAAACACGACGCCACCAAGCCACACCGCTTCCTGACACACTGCTCGCTTAACCTGGAACCCTGCCGCACCAATGTATTGGAGGAAACGCAGTACAGCTGGCGACCAAAGTCAGCTTACATGCGCCCGGCCCGCCACAAGGAGTCGCTAGAGCGCGATGGGACAAGTACATCCCGGCCAGCCAAACCCGTCCACTAACCCGGACAACACTTGGTCAATTGTGACCTGCCTCATGGGTCTCCCGGTTGCGGCCGGCTGCGACACAAACTGGGATCGAACCCGGTTCTCTAGTGATGCCTCTAGCACTGCGATGCATTGCCTTAGACCGCTGCGTCACTCGGGAGGCCTCCTGGGACAGTTGAATCACATTTTCTGTGGTACTTTCTCTTCCATTTTCTACTAGGCACCTCTATTTCTTTTCACATAAACCCAACATTCAGTCCAGGTGCCCCTTTTTTTATATTTTTTTTATAGCAATTCTCAATAACCCTTTCAGGGGCTCTGACAGTCCTTTTTGGTCGTTCTGCTGAAGTGCTTCCTGAAACAGTTGGACAGCGTTCATTGTCAGTCAGGGTGTTCTGACTGAATTGTCCATTTCTAAAGGCKTTTGACGCTTCAGCAGTWTCCTCCTGATGATCCTCAGTCCCTTGAGTGAATGGCTGAAGCCTTAGATCCACTCTGTTTCGTCTCAGTTGTGATCCATGCTCCGTTTGGATCTCATAGGATCGCGGTGCAACTTCTCTCTGCACACACCCTTGCTGCATCCAGGTTCCTGTAGTGATGTCTCGGAGTCGTACATGATCTCCAGGTTTCACTTCAGGTAAGTGTCTTGCACTTTTGTCGTGWCGCTTTTTTTGTTTGTCTTTCTGTTTTTCCATCGCGAGTTTGACTTTGTGAGCACCTCTGGGTGTTAGCAAGTCCTCGTGGATGGGTAGGTTGGTTCTGATGCGACGTCCCATCAACATTTGTGCAGGTGAAAGTCCGTTCTGCAGCGGTGCGCTGCGTTAGATCATCAGATTTTTTAGGAAATCCTCCTTTCCATCGTGTGCCTTTTTCATCAGACCTTTGACAATTTTGACTGTACTCTCTGCTAAGCCGTTGGACCTTNTCAGATTTTTTAGGAAATCCTCCTTTCCATCGTGTGCCTTTTTCATCAGACCTTTGACAATTTTGACTGTACTCTCTGCTAAGCCGTTGGACCTTGGGTAGTTGGGGCTGGAGGTGTCCCCAGTCGTTAGCGAACGATCGGAATTCGGAACTTGAGAACTGTGGGCCATTGTCCGAGTACAGTTCAGACGCAACCCCATGTCTTGCAAAGACTGATTACAGGTAGGTGATTACAGCTTTGCAGGAGGTAGTTGGCAGTGTTGCTACTTCAGGGTAGTTTGAGAAGTAGTCGGTAACAACAATGTGACTTTTGCCATTGCAGTCAAAAAGGTAAACTCCAACTTTGTAGTAGGGTCTGTTGGGTACTGGATGAGGCATTAGCGGCTTTGCTTGCTGCTTTGGCCTGTAGGTCAAACACAGTTCACATGAAGCAGTGGTCTGGCTGATTTCCTGGTTCATTCTTGGTCAGTACATTACTTCTCGTGCTCGTCGTTTGCATTTTTCCTCACCCAAGTGGCCCTCGTGTATTTTCTGTAGCATTTCTTTGCATAGTGTTATGGGAATGACAATCTTGTTGCCTTTGAACACTATGTCATCCACAACTGTGAGCTCTGCTCTGCACATCCAGTAATCCTGTATTCTCCTTGGACAGTTGTTTTTCTGTGTGGGCCATCCTATCGGTGTAGTTTTTTTCAACTCCTTCATTGTTTGGTCAGCTGCGGTCTCTCTTTTGATCTGCTCCATTCTCTCAGAAGACACAGGAAGTGATGCTACAATCATGTCGACATAGGCCTAAATCTCAGTGTTTTTCTGTGTGTCGAAGCTCTCTTTCTTGTCGACTGCTTGAGAAAGAGTGTCGGCAGCGAACATGAACTTTCCCGGGGTATAGATCATCTTCATGTCATACTTTTGCAGTCTGATCAACATTCTCTGGATTCTCATTGGACAATCATTCAGTGTCTTAGACATGATTGACACCAATGGTTTGTGGTCAGTTCCTACTTCGAAGTCTCGTCCGTAGACGTATTGGTGAAACCTTTCGCAAGCATATGTGCTCACCAGTAGTTATTTCTCTATTTGTGCATACCTTGTCTCTGCGCCTGTCAAGGCTCTGGACGCATAAGTGACGGGTTGCCATGTGTCGTCATGTTGCAGAAGAACTGCTCCCAGGCCAAACTGTGACTCGTCTGCAGAAATCCTTGTGCTTTTCTCTGGATCATAGAACCTGAGCACTGGCTCTTCTGTGATTGTCTTCTTTAGGATTTTGAAGCAGTTTTCCTGTTCATGGGAACATTCCCATTCATTTTTCTGTTCCAGAAGACATCTGAGTGGAGCGGACTGTGCTGACAGTTGCGGTATTAACTTTGCAATGTAGGTGATCATGCCCANTTCCCATTCATTTTTCTGTTCCAGAAGACATCTGAGTGGAGCGGACTGTGCTGACAGTTGCGGTATTAACTTTGCAATGTAGGTGATCATGCCCATGAATCGTCTCACATCGTCCTTGTTCTTCGGGCGCTCCATGTTGTTGACGGCTGATGTTTTCCTCGGGTCTGGTTTGACTCCAACCTCTGAAAGTACGTCTCCCACGAAGGTAAGTGTTTTCACACCAAACTCACATTTGTCCTTGTTAAGTTTTAGGTTGACTTTCCATGTCAGGTCCAGCACTTGTCTCACTCTCGCGTCATGTTCTTCTTTTGTGGACCCCCAAATGGTGATGTCATCCATCATAGTCTCCACTCCTGAAATGTGCTCGAAGATCATGTGYATTGTCTTGTGGTAGACCTCTGGCGCTGAGAGAATCCCATATGGTAGACGAAGAAATCTGTACCTGCCCTCAGGTGTGTTGAATGTGCATAGCCTTGAGCTTGTGCATAGCCTTGAGCTTGTTTTTGTTTTGTAAGGCGTTGTGTGTGGTGCTCCTCTCTTTTTATTGCATGCACTGACGTCTCATCCCTGCACAGCTCTTTAGCTTGTGCTCTGGTGGTTTCAGCTGCTCGACACATATTCACTGCTTTATCCAAAGTTAAATCTTGCTCACGCAGCAATCTCTCCTTGAGTCCATTATCAAGTATGCCACAGACTATCCTGTCTTTCACTAGTGAGTCTTTCAGATTTTCAAATTCACACATTTTGCTCAGTATGTTCAGCTCAGCCAAATACTGGTCCAAACTGACTCCCTGTTTCTGATCATGAGAAAAACTTGTATCTCTCAAACATGGCGTTCTGGCTTGGTACAAAGTACTCCTCAAATTTAACCATTAGCACAATGTCAAGTTTGCCTCGTCTTGCTGAAAGCTATTGTAAATGTCCAATGCATCCTCTCCAATAACATGCAGAAAAATGGAAGCTTTCAATTTGTCATCATCTCCCCCTGCACCACTGGCTGCTAGGTAGATATTGAATCTCTGCTTGAAACGTTTCCAATTGTCAGCTAGATTGCCTGTTAACTGCAAAGGAGTAGGAGGACTAAGCCTATCCATGATGGAGAACAGGAACCGTGTCAATTTCTCTTACTTCTGTATGTTGCTCATCAACTTGCTCGTCAACAGATTTCAATGCAGCATCGCTCTCGCTGCTGTCACTCTCGCTGCTGCGGCTCGTTGCCCTCGCTCTTGCAAGCTAGCATCTTTGACTACTCACGTCACTTGACTTGTGGTAGAATGTTCAATTGTCGTCGCGGAAATTTGCAGTTACTCCTTTCTTTTCTCTGTCTCGTCATAGCGACTTACAATCTGACACCATGTTATGTTTGTTCCTTATATAATGACAAACCAAGGCAAAGGTTTAACTAATTTTAATGAACATATTCTTCAGCTAGAAAATTCCATGTTTAGCCATGCAAGGCATTCTTCATCCACCTGGCCTCCGCATAGCCTGCTGGGTAACGTAGTCTAAATGTTATTAACACCTAACAACACAATGTGAAGTACCTTAAACACTCCAATTAATTTGTGCTCGCTCTTGCCTAAAGGTGATACATCCACACCAGCACGAACATTAGTGTGTGACAATGGCAATGTTCAAACAATATCCACATCTAGATGTGCCAACAATTTCTCCTGCATTTCCAGCATTCTGAGCTGTCAGAACAGACATTGTTTCTCAGCAACAACACTGACCCACTGTCCATTCAGTCAAAACAGCATCCTGCAAAGTTCTGTATAGTGCTGTTTGTCACTAAAAGACTAATCTTCATCTCACTTCCCGTATCCGAACAATACAATACAGTAAGCCAATAGGAAGGATTAAGTTGATAAAAGCAAATTAGGTTTTCACAGGAAGTCTGATATAAAATACTAATCCCCACTGTCAGTAAACAAACAATACATTGAATAAGTGATAGGAAGTGTTAATCAATTAATAAGAAAATTTGTTTTTGCACAAAATATCTGTCAAAGTTCAGCATAGTTAGGGTTGTCCTTTTTCACCCCTTACCGTTCTATCCATGAGAATATGCCTTGGAAAAAACAAAGCCCCAGGCAGACTAAATGGCCTGCCTGCCATCAAGTTGCTGTGAAGCAGCAATCAGAGGAGCTAATGGTCTTTTACTACTCAGGCACAAAACAAACATCCAAATGGAAGTTCAAAGCCCAGCGGATCGGAACAGATGACTGTGTAGAAAAGGGTTTGGCACAGAGAGATTGAATTTGTACTAATTTCAGTGTTGATACTGTGTCCATATGGTTTCAAAATGTAGTCTTTATTTTAGTTGGTTCACTGTACAGTTTTAAACTTAGTAACCCAAGCTTTTACACCAGTTTGTTACAGCAGTTTAACCAAAAGATGCAAATTCTTTCACACAATTCAAGCATGCCTAAGAACATGAAATGTCCCTGATGTGTGGTAAAGAAAGTATTTTTCCACGGGTTCTTTGCAGGTCCCCGCGTGTCGCCCCTGCCTGCTTAGGAATTTGAAGTCTTGGTTGGTTAGCGGAGATAAAATAGCAGTCGGAGGCACCATAGAGGTATGGGAGGGACACGGGTTGGGTGTTGGAGCGGCCCACCTGTACGGGCATGTTATGACATGCTGTCTGCTCGTCAATGCTGCAGATTCCTGGCTGCTCCCCTCTAGAATAACAGATGAGTGATTGTGGAATCAGATAGGGAGTTGAGACTCCTGTAGACATGACAGTACAGTAGCCCTCATGGTGGCTAAAAATGAGTGATAGTGGATTGTAGGAGTCACAAAGTAGATCAGAAGCTGTCTAAAAGACTAGACACACCATAATGAATGTCGGCTGTGCGTGGCCGTGCACAGTAGATCACCTGCTGGGTGTGATGAATGGTGGTGATTCATCATGTGGAATCATCGGAAAATGGAAAGAAAATGAAGGCCCATGTTCAGTGGAAAGAGGCGATAGGACAGCCACCCGCTGCACACAGCCAATGTTCGTGGTGTGTCTAGTCCTGAAAGAATACTGTAATCAACTGCCCCCCCCCCCCCCCCAGGAATGAGTAGATTACATTCCTAATAAGTATGAGGTAACCGTTGCTGTATTAGTATGACATGATGCAGTCACTACAAGGCTTTAGCTAAATTCGGAATTCAAACTCTTAGTGTTTGTTTCCTGTCTGTGTGATATACTGTCCTAGACCCTTGAATTCTGGGAACCTTTCTAAATTCTGTTCCCAGGGGTCTTTGTGGTTCTAGATTATTCCCACTTCATTTCATACAGATGCAGTCAGCCTGGGAGAGGAGAACAGTATCAGTCTGATAAACAACTCCCCCAAAGCATTTCATTGGAATAGGCCTCAATCAATGCCAGGTAATCCCTCTGCATCAATTAGACAATCCAACTCTCTACTAAAGTACATGCGTTATGTAAAAACCCATGAAAAATCATATTCCCACATTCTGCTACATTCATCACAAGTCTGGCCAAAAATAAGAAGTGATAGATTAGATTATACTATAGATTAACTTTGACCCTACTGACTCATGAACAACCCTGTTTGTTGTATAGCAGCTACTGTGACAGTCATTTCATTCTACACTCTTAGAAGAAAGGGTTCCAAAAGGGTTCTTCGGCTGTCCCCATAGGAGAACCCTTTTCGGTTCCATGTAGAACCCTCTGTGGAAAGAGTTTTGCACGAAAGCCAAAAGGATTCTACCTGGATCCAAAAAGGGTTCTTCAAAAGGTTCTCCTGTGTGGACAGCTGAAGAACCGTTTTAGGTTCTAGATCAAATCTCATGACTAAGAAGACACTTCTGATTCCACTGACTCTCTCCATCTGTCTCCCCTCTACAGTGGCAGGATCTTCCATTTCCAGACTAGGGCTTTCTGGTCGGTATGATGTTTCTGGCCAATCTAACTCACTATGAAGTCATGATGTGCATGCTATGGGAAAGAAGTGGATTTAATTTCATACTGTGGATCATGACTAAGAAGAACCTTCCGATCCCGATTTCGTCTCTCTCCTACAGTGATAAAATAGGAAACCTATTTTACCACTGCCTGAGGTTCTTAGGCATTCTATCTGACTATGAAGTCATACTGTGTATTTTATCTAAAGGGAGTACGCGAGTGGAGAGCAGATGGATGCACCACATCTGGCAGGTGGCCTGCTGCCCAGATACTACAAGACCAAGGGTACTGATGGTACTTTTACTGGCCAAAGTACTTTCAGCTTCTGCACAGATATCATCTCACAAATAACTGTGATGGCGAGCAGGAAAATACTGAGTGCATTTTTAATGGAAAGCTGATCCCTTTAGTAGGACTAGCGTATGTTTATTGACCTTTTTCAGTTAAACATCTTAGCTGAATAATTGCAAGAACATGGTATGATTCCAATGGGGGATTACTGTATGAACATAAATGGTCAGACAGCAGTAGTAGGCCTACCGTAAATGAGTAAATGGTTATTTTATAAGCTAATATACAAGTTACAGTCTACTTATTCTCTGRCCCACTGTAAAATCAACCACTCCTAACCAAACATAAGTGATTCATACAGTGGCTAGCATTAGAAAACCACCTATTTTACAGATGGATAAACATMTCTGGAACAGCAAAGGAGAAAATGATTTTTTCTCCCAAAAAATAACATATCTGTGGTTTCCTAATAGACCAAAAGTTGTTCCACAGTTTGGCTGAAAATATGTGAAGCAAGCTGTCTGAGTCTTGCTGTTACCTTCTCTGCCTTCTCCTTTCAGACTTTACATCATCCAACTGGACTGCAAATATTTGCAAATGACATACGTGTCTTTCCCTAAGGACCTAAATTATTTGAGTGTAATTTATGTCTTTAACAGGAAAAATAAACGTTAGAGGTTGTATTTACTTATTCCCTGCCATGGACTTGGATTATCCGGGAAATAATGGACGCGGGAACACGAGATGTGGAATGCTGTTTGGTCTAGATGCAGACAAAATGGTACATTTTTTTATGTAATCGGGTGGCTGTCCAGACAATGACATCAGATATCTTGATGTAGCTTACTCGATTCCTACAGGATATGAAGAACATGATTTAAAATTGAGAAATTGTTTCAACAACTGAATGGCCAAATGAGTCATTTCAGAGGTGACAAATGCAGATATGGAAGAAAAATGATACAAACAATATACTGCTATTAAGCTTTCATCTGACAACAACACACATGGAAACTGTGCATCATCTCAACTTTTATAACATTGTTCCAGAGCAAAATTAGTGTTGTGATAAAAAGCATGCCACTACCAGAACGATGAATAATGTCAAACAAGAGTCAAATGGGTATGGGGAAACATGCACTCCTACTCTATAGTCTCAACGATCATATTCACCGATTGGGAATTCACACAAACAGCCACTCCCCTGCTTAAGCATAATGCTTGTGTTTCTAGCGCCAACAGTGCAGTAATAATATYTAGTGATACAAATACAATACACACATGATACAAAAACTTATAAGAAAGAAATTAAGAAATATCAGAACGATCAATGTCGAAGTCCGGAATATATAGTTATACAAAAGTATGTGGACACGCTTTTCAAATTAGTGGATTCGGCTATTTCAGCCACACCCGTTGCTGACAGGTGTATAAAGTCGAGCGCAAAGCCATGCAATCTCCTTAGACAAACATTGGCAGTAGAATGGCCTTACTGAATAGCTCAGTGATTTTCAACGTGGCACCATCATAGGATCCACCTTTCCAACAAGTCAGTTCGTCAAATGTCTGCCCTGCTAGAGCTGCCCCAGTCAACTCTAAMTGCTGTTATCGTGAAGTGGAAACATCTAGGAGCCACAACGGCTCAGCCTCGAAGTGGTAGACCACACAAGCTTACAAAACGAGAAGCACATAAAAGTCTTCTGTTCTCTGTTGCAACACTCACTACCGAGTTCCAAACTGCCTCTGTAAGCAACTTCAGCACAAGAACTGTTCATTGAGAGCTTCATGAAATGGGTTTCTATGGCCGAGCATCCGCACACAAGCCTAAAATGACCATGCGCAATGCCAAGCGCCGGCTGGAGTGTTTTAAAGCTCGCCGCCATTGGACTCTGGAGCAGTGGAAAAGCGTTCTCTGGAGTGATGAATCACGCTTCACCATCTGGCAGTCCGACGGACGTATCTGGGTTTGGCGGATGCCAGGAGAACGTTACCTGACCGAATGCATAGTGCCKACTGTACGGTTTGGTGGAGGAGGAGTAATGGTCTGGTGCATTTTTCATGGTTCGGGCTAGGCCCCTTAGTTCCAGTGAAGGGAAATCTTAACTCTACAGCATACAATGACATTGTAGACAATTCTGTGCTTCCAACTTTATGGCAACAGTTTGGTAAAGACTATTTCCTGTTTCAGCATGACAATGCCCCCATGCACAAAGCGAGAGCCATACAGAAATGGTTTGTCAAGATCGGTGTGGAAGAACTTGACTGGCCTGCACAGAGCCCTGAGCTCAACCCCATTAAACAATATTAATTAACAACATGTTAATACCCATGATTCTGGAATGAGATGTCGACGAGCAGGTGTCCACATACTTTTGGTCATATAGTATATATACAGTGCCTTGCAAAAGTATTCACCCCCTTGGCGTTATTTCCTATTTTGTTGCATTACAACCTGTGATTTTAAAGGATTTTTATTTCGATTTCATGTAATGGACATGTACAAAATAGTCCAAATTGGTGAAGTGAAAGGAAAAAATTTGAAAGAAATTAAACAGCAAAGTGATGCGTGTATATGTATTCACCCCCTTTGCTTTGAAGCCCCTAAATAAGATCTGGTGCAACCAATTACCACCAGAAGTCACAAAATTAATTAAATAAAGTCCACCTGTGTGCAATCTAAGTGTCACATGTTCTCAGTATATATACACCTGTTCTGAAAGACCCCAGAGTCTGCCACACCACTAAGCAAGGGGCACCACCAAGCAAGTGGCACAATGAAGACCAAGGAGCTCTCCAAACAGGTCAGGGACAAAGTTGTGGAGAAGTACAGATCAGGGTTGGGCTATAAGAAAATATCAGAAACTTTGAACATCCCATGGAGCACCTTTAAATCCATAATTTAACAAATGGAGCTGCAAAGCTCCACAGCGGAGATTGGGGTATCTGTCCATAGGACAACTTTAAGCTGTACACCCAGTCAATACTCCACAGAGCTGGGCTTTACGGATGAGTGGCCAGAAAAAAAGCCATTGCTTAAAGAAAAAATAAGCAAACACGTTTACCAACTGGCATGTGGGAGACTCCCCAAACATATGGAAGAAGGTTCTCTGGTCAGATGAGACAAAAATTTTGCTTTTTGGCCATCAAGGAAAACGCTATGTCTAGCACAAACCCAACACCTCTCATCACCTCGAGAACCCCATCCCTACAGTGAAGCATGGTGGTGGCAGCATCATGCTGTGGGTATGTTTTTCATTGGCAGGGACTGGGAAACTGGTCAGAATTGAGGGAATGATGGATGGTGCTAAATACAGGTAAATTCTTGAGGGAAATCTGTTTCAGTCTTCCAGAGATTTGAGACTGGGACAGAGGTTCACCTTCCAGCAGGACAATGACCCCACTCGAGTGGTTTAAGGGAAAGCATTGAAATGTCTTGGAATGGCCTAGTCAAAGCCCAGACCTCAATCCAATTGAGAATCTGTGGCATGACTTAAAGATTGCTGTGCACCAGCAGGAACCCATCCAACTTGAAGGAGCTGGAGCAGTTTTGCCTTGAAGAATGGGCAAAAATCCCAGTGGCTAGATGTGCCAAGCTTATAGAGACATATCCCAAGTGACTTGCAGCTGTATTGCTGCAAAAGGTGGCTCTACAAAGTATTGACTTTGGGGGGGTGAATATTTACGTACTCTCAAGTTTTCTGTTTTTTTGTCTTAATTCTTGTTTAATTCTAATTCTTATATTGCATCTTCAAAGTGGTAGGTGTGTTGTACAAACCCCTAAAAATATGTAATTTAATTCCAGGTTGTAAAGGACACAAAATAGGAAAAATGCAATGGGGGATGAATACTTTGCAAGGCACTGTATACAGTGCCAGTCAAAAGTTTGGACACACCTTCTCATTCAAGGGTTTTTTATTAGTTTTACTATTTTCTACATTGTAGAATAATAGCGAAGACTTAAAAACTATGAAATAACARATATGTAATCATGTAGTAACCAAAAAAGTGTTGAACAAATCAAAATATATTTTATATTTTATATTTGAATTTCTTCAAAGTAGCCACCCTTTGCCTTGATGACAGCTTTGCACACTCTTGGCATTCTCTCAACCAGCTACATGAGGTAGTCACCTGGAATGCCTTTCAATTAACAGGTGTGCCTTGTAAAAAGTTAATTTGTGGAATTTCTTTCTTTCTTAATGTGTTTGAGCCAATCAGATGTGTTGTGACAATTTAGGGGTGTTAGCTGTATTTGGTGAAAGACCAAGTCCATATTATGGCAAGAACAGCTCAGATAAGCTAAGAGCAACGACAGTCCATCATTACTTTAAAGCATGAAGGTCAGTCAATGCGGAAAATGTCAAGAACTTTGAAAGTTTCTTCAAGCGCTTTGATGAAACTGGCTCTCATGAGGACCGCCACAGGAAAGGAAGACCCAGAGTTACCTCTGCTGCAGAGGATACGTTCATTAGAGTTACCAGCCGCAGAAATTGCAGCCCAAATAAATGCTTCACAGAGTTCAAGTAACAGACACATCTCAACATCAACTGTTCAGAAGAGACTGCGTGAGTCAGGCCTTCATGGTCGAATTGCTGCAAAGAAACCACTACTAAAGGACACCAATAATAAGAAGAAACTTGCTTGGGCCAAGAAACACAACCAATGTGTCACATGGGACGACGCTGAAGAGACGAAGCAGGTATGTGGTGTAAAACATTTAATAAAGAACAGACATGAAACGAGACAGGAACAGCGTCAGCAAACTAATAACACAAACAAAAGACAATCAATGCAGAAGTGGGTAACAGAGCTGGTGAACTGACAAATATAGGGGAGGTAATAACATGTGATGAGTGAGTCCAGGTGAGTCCAATATTGCTGATGCGCATGACGAGGGAAGGCAGGTGTGCGTAATGGATGATAGGAGTGCGTGATGCAGGGCAGCCTGGCGCCCTCAAGGGGGGGCGGGGGTGGCGGAGGGGAGCAGACGTGACAAAATGGACATTAGATTGGTGGAAATGTGTCCTTTGGTCTGACGAGTCTAAATTTGAGATTTTAGGTTCCAACTGCTGTATCTTCGTTAGACGCAGACTAGGTTAACGGATTATTTCCACATGTGTGGTTCCCACCGTGAAGCATGGAGGAGGAGGTGTGATGGTGTGGGAGTATTTTGCTGGTGACACTTTTGGTGGTTTATTTAGAATTCAAGGCATACTTAACCAGCATGGCTACCACAGCATTTTGCAGCYATACGCCATCCCATCTGGTTTGCGCTTAGTGGGACTATCATTTGTTTTTCAACAGGACAATGACCCAACACACCTCCAGGCTTTGTAAGAGCAATTTTACCAATCACCCGACCTCAACCCAATTGAGATGGTTTGGGATGAGTTGGACCGCAGAGTGAAGGAAAAGCAGCCAACCAGTGCTCAGTATATGTGGGAACTCCTTCAAGACTGTTGGAAAAGCATTCCAGGTGAAGCTGGTTGAGAGAATGCCAAAATTGTTCAGGGCAAAGGGTGGCTACTTTGAAGAATCTAAAATCTGAAATATATTTTGATTTGTTGAACACTTTTTTGTTTACTACATGTAGAAAATAGTAAAAATAAAGAAAAACCCTGGAATGAGTTGGTGTGTACAACATTTTCACTGGTGCATAATATGGACCATCTTCTGTATACCACCCCTAACTTGTCACAACACAACTGATTAGCTCAAACGCATTAAGAAGGAAAGAAATTCCGCAAATTAACTTTTAACAAGGCACACCTGTTAATTGAAAGGCATTCCAGGTGACTACCTCATGTAGCTTGTTGAGAGAATGCCAAGAGTGTGCAAAGCTGTCATCAAAGGGTGGCTACTTTGAAGAATCTGAAATATAAAATATTTTAGATTTTTTGTTTTTGTTTACTACTGTATATATGTATATATATATATATATATATATATATATACAGTATATATAATGGTGTGTACAGACAGTATGAACAGTATATAAATGGAAAAGGTGTATACAGAGGTGGTAATAAAGGATATACTCTAGGCATACTGTACAGTCTGATCAGGCTTAGGAGTTTCCCCAACCACGGTACGTGTGTGTGGGTGTTTGTGAACAGTAATGTTGTGTAAAAGAAACACACTCAGTAAGGTATGTCTGATTGTCCTTAGCTGACCCTCTAGAGCATTGTGACAAGACCACAGTCACACAGTAAATTATTCTGAATGCGTCTGTGGTTCACAACAGCATGTTTTACATCACATGGACTCATAGACCGGGGGAAGAAAACAACCACAAATCATGTTCTCCTACCACAAGAGCACAATACTCCGGGAAGTAGGATGTTTAGTTAACTGTCCATAGACGCAAAGTAAGGACACAATGGTTTTAACTTAAGATACTAGGCTGATTGAAAGATTTTTATAACAGTAGCGTATTTGAGCCCGAAATGCATTAACACATATAATAATCAACAGCATTTGGTACAGTACCTACATTTTTAGAAAGAGATTCATCGATTTATTTCAACATCATCTTTGATAGATGCGTTTTAGTACAGTTCTATTGCTCAGGTTTAATGGTTTAGGGATTATGCAGGATGGCTGTTGTTCTGAGTCATAAACACCATGTACAGTGTGTCAATTAACAGAACAGGACAGACTACCGCTACTGTATGATATTATTCAGTTCTGCACAGACTGTCTGCTCTTTAGGACGTCTTAAACATGATAAAACCAGTTATCTAACCACAAGCATGTGAGATATTTCATTACAAAACGCCCACTTTTCAAACAGTCACCCCAACCAACCTATTCTTATTTCCTTTCTCTTTCGAGATATGATACCCACTGGTTTTAAAAAGAAAAGGAGAGAAATGTAGAGATTACAGCACTGAAAGGAAATGTAGATAAAACTGTACCAAGATTATCCAACCAGGCTTATATGAGGAGATACTGTCTGTCTCACACACAGCCCCAAGGAAACTTTTCACAATTCCTCAGAGCTAAGGACGCCCACTCTGCAGCGGCATCCCTTTGCTCATCTGGGAAATGAAAAATTCTCCATAGTTGGTTAGCTAAATGAAGCACAGCATTATTATCTATAGCTCTCTTAGGAAGACAAGAGGTTGAGAGTTCTGCAACCAGCTGTGAGGTGCCTCACTTAGCTGAAGGGAAAGATCTATAATCTTCTAGATATAAATGAGGAATCTACGGGGCAGTTTCCCAGACACAAATCAAGCCGCCTCCCGTTTAAAAGGCTCTTTCAGTGGAGAAACTCTATTGGGAATGCTTTTTAATCGAGGCTTAATCTGTGTCTGGGAAACCAGCCTTAAATGTTCCATAAATTGATATTCTTGTTACTAATATCACCAGATGTCTAAACAACTATGATGGAAATGCATACACAAGCTTAGTTGAGATGTCATAGATACATGAACAACTTCATAAAACACTTTGTCATTATAAACATTAGTATGGTCTTTCATTGAGACTGACAGACAGGTTTTTTATACACTCAGAGCATGACTAGTGGTATTTTCTTTCTTTATACTGACAGTGGTAAGGCAAGGTGAATTGAATAAATAATTGATTAACTGAAATAGTTTTCATTACTGTTCATATTTAACATACACTACACAGAATTACTGTTATGGATCAATAATGACAAGCCTCCTGGAATTGCCAATTTAGATGTAAATCAACTGAGGATGGTAGCTGATTCTATGGCCACTCCTATCTGTCATATCTTTAATCTGAGTCTAGAGGAAGGTGTTGTCCTCAGGCCTGGAGGGAAGCCAAAGTAATTCCTCTACCCAAGAGGGGTACAGTGGTCTTTCCTCATGAAGGGCACTCAACATGTACTGCACTGACACAAATGACTGATGATTGGTTGAAAGAAATTGTTAATACAAAGATTGTGGGAGCTGTACTGTTAGATTTCAGTGCAGCCTTTGATATTACTGACCATAATCTGTTGTTGAGAAAACATATGTTTTATAGCTTTTCAACCATTGCCATATCATGGATTCAGAGCTACTGTATCTATCGAATAGAACTCAGAGGATCTTCTTCAATGGAAGACTAATGTCAAACATGTCGGGTGTGGTGTATCGCAGGGCAGCTTTCCAGGCCCTCCACTCTTTTCTATGTTTACCGATGATCTGCCACTGGCATTAAACAAAGCCTGTGTGTCCATGTATGCTGATGATTTAACCATATACATGTACCACAGCTAATGAAGTCACTGAAACCCTTAATAATGAGTTGCATTCTCTTTTGGAATGGGTAGCCAGTAATAACCTGGTTCTGAACATCTTTAAAACTAGAAGCATTGTATTTGGTACTAATCCTTCCACAAGCTCCAGACCTCAGCYTAATCTAGTAATGAATGGTGGCTGTTGAACAAGTTGAGGAGAATAAATGACTTGGTGTTTGTTACCTTAGATTGTAAACGGTCATGGTCAAACATATAGATGCAATGGTTGTAAAGATGGGGATAGATGTGGTTGTAAAGACGGGGAGAGCTCTATCCATAATAAAGAGATGCTCTGCTATTTTGACACCACACTGCAGTGTGCAGACTCTATTTTTGTCTTATCTTGATTATTGCCCAGTCATGTGGTCAAGTGCTGCAAAGAAAGACCTAGTTAAGCTGCAGCTGGCCCAGAACAGAGCGGCACATCTTGCTCTTCATTGTAATCAGAGGGCTGATATAAATACTATGAATGCCAGTCTCTCTTTTATAAGAAACATTCCTTGTTGAATTATTTGTGTTGAAAATTCCAAATTGTTTGCATAGTCAACTTAAACCCAGCTCTGACACACACACTTACCCCACCAGACATTACACCAGAGGTCTTTTCARTGTCCCCAAATACAGAACAATTTCAAGAAAGCGTACACTATTATATAGAGACATTATTGCATTGAACTCACTTCCATCTCTTACTGCAAACCTGGTTTAAAAAAGCATATAAAGCAACACCTCACGGCACAATGCCTCTCCCCTATTTGACCTAGATAGTTTGTGTATGTATTGATATGTAGGCTATGTATGCAGTTTTTAAATGTATGTCCTTGTCTATGAATGTTCTGTATTATGTCATGTTTCATGTTTTGTGTGGACCCCAGGAAGAGTAGCTGTTGCTAACGCAACAGTTGCTTTCGCAACAGCTAATGGGGATCCTAATAAAACACCAATACCTAACAACATTCCTTTACTAGGAGTATGGGTCAATAGTACCATCCACCACTCTCTGGAGCCAAGTTATACCCCGTTATTCTTAGTACACTAACCAGTGACTGTGGTTAGTAAACCTTCTGTTAACCCTGATGGCAATTACAAACAGATAAACAATGCGAGGGGATACAATCACACCACTATACAGGCCCCTTCCTAAATTAGTCCCCTTTTAGACTTCCTGTAATTCGAAAATTCTAAAACACACAGCTCTCATACCAGAGTGCGATTACTGTGTCTACAACTGTTGACCATTGGCTTAAATTTCTAACAATATGTTTAATAAAGGAGAGATCCAAGAATTAGTTTAAGAGGCAGAACACACCATCCATCTAGGTCTGCCTCAGAGATTTCTTCTCAACGCTACTTTGGAGGTTTGGAAATTAACCAGATAAGGAAACGCTCCCCAGACACTTAGATGATGGTCTTGACTTTCTCACAGTTTTCTCTCACATTTAACCTAAATAATGTACTGAAAGAAACTTAAGGAAGCTTATAGTGGGTGAATCCATGGACTATGGGTAAACATGCAAAGAACTGGTCAGCCAGTAACTATGAATGAACCAGCGTATCACTAAACTTAGACCACAGATATACCACCATCCAGTAGTTCAGAGGTTATCATTATTACCTAGTTCTTACTTTGAGTAGACTTACAACTTGCTGAAAATCTTCAAATTCTAATCAAATTCAAACTTCCAATGAGTGAACGTCCTGTGTGGGTTTGGTGCATTGTGTGCTCATGCAACAGAATGACACATTATGTACAGTACAGTACAGGCTCATACCTCTGTCATCTATCATCATAAGTACTTGTGAAGAAGTTACTGGGCTCGTCCCAAATGGCACCCTATTCCATATATAGTGTACTACTTTTGACCAGGGCCTACAGGCCTACATAGAGAATAGGGAGCCATCTGGGACGCATTCAATGTCTTTATCAGCTAAGAGGGGTCTGGTTTGGAGGGGATCCAGATTATCTGTAGTGTGGCTTGGCTTTGCCCTGCTCTGCATGCATTCCACAACTACTCTGCCCAGCACAAATTATAACAAGGATCTACCAACTTCATCAAGACCAGGATTGACCAGTTTAACAGGGCTTTACACAAACATTCCGGGAAGTCGGAAAGCTGTTTTAATTAGAGGGTTGTTGTCATACCGAATGGCTGTTCTTCATGCTTGGTTTTAAAGAGACAGCACAGAAACKWAAGTAAGGCAGTCAGACGGAGTCAGTATAAACCATTTGCAAAAATAAACAGACTGACTACTYCATTTTATTTTGCCTCTCTACCACCGTCTTTCTTGGCTGTTTTCTTTGTTAGTGTTTTCTTAAACTTTGATCATGACTTTGACCCTCTCGTTCTCATTTCKTTAAGACTCAGAGACTTCCGGCAGTAAGGTTTTTACAGTAAAAACATGACATATAAACTGTGCGTCCTCTGTCTGACTTTGGTATGCTGTATTGTCATATCCATATTTTTYAGTATTTATTAGGATCTCCATTAGCTGCTGCCAAAAGCTGCACTCTCGATCCACGATATAGTAGGGGATGTAAAGCCATAACACATATGTTTTTTCAGCAGCAGACTATGTTTGTAAAAAACTGCACTGAAGTCGAACAAAACAGTTTCCACAATTTCTTTCCCCCAATCATTCGTAATTTGTGTWAATGCCGTACATGTTGAGTGCCCTTCCCTATAAGCATGCTGAAAGTCAGTTGTTAATTTGTTTACTGTGAAATTCCATTGCATTTGTTCAAATACCATTTTTTCCAAAATGMTACTAAGGGTCGGTAGCAGGCTGATTGGTTGGCTGTTTGAACCAGTAAAGGGTGCTTTGCTATTCATGGGAAATTGTATGACCTTTTCTTCCCTCCAGGCCTGAGGGTATGCACACATTCCTGCAGGCTTAGTTTTAAGAGATGGCAAATAGGAGTGGCAATATAGTCCGCTACCAACCTCAATGGTTTTCCATCCAAATTGTCGTGCCAGATGGTTTGTCATTATCGATAGACCACAATAATTCTTTCACCACCTTTCACATTCAAAACTGTAATATCTTATGCTTCACGGAGTCGTGGCTGAACGACGACACTATCAACATACAGCTGGCTGGTTATACACTTCCAAACTCACCTCACGAAATTCAAAGTTACAATGCTTGTCTTTCATAATTTAGTCAGTTATGTAAGGATATGAAGGTTCAGCGTTTGTTGTTGTCATGTCCTGCCTAAGTTTACTAATCTTGGCAATGAAAAAGTCATTCAATAAGTTAGCAATATCAGTGGGTTTTGTGATGAATTTTACTTGCCTAATTAAAATAAATAAATACAATTATGAGCCATCTGATTCAAGGAAGAATGTGGCTGAGTTCGCCTTTTTGCCCAAAAATGTKATTTATGGTGCTGTGTGCTGTATCTTGTGTGTCTGAAACCATATGAGCTCATACTCCATTATCTCTATGTTGATACTCAGAGTCTCTGACTGGAACACTCTGTGTTGAGAGGCCCCTACCTTCCTCTCATCGTCACTGCAGTGTGGCCTCCTTTCATGGATATGTGAATCTCTGCTGGATTTGAAGGAGAGACCCCTCCTTACCTCGATGACTCACCCAGGAAACAATGCCCCCTCCCAGCGCTGAGGTGGGTGTGTTGGGCTGGTGTCACTGAATGCAGGACGGATGAGCTTCCTTCCCGTTGTAAATATTTAGTACATGTTAATGCATTTGTCTCCCTGTATTGTAACATGGACACAATTGTTTAAGGTAACGTCATGACAGATACTCACCATTGCACTAGATCACTCATACTSTCATGGGCATGGTATTGTCCAAGTATAGGCCTATTCTAGAAGATTAGACTGCACTCAAGCAGTGACGGATTAAATAATCAATTGGATCAGCTAGAAAACAGATTGAGACAAAATAATATGAGAATATTGTRCTTAGCAGAGAACGAGGAAAAAGGGGACCTTGCTGATACCGGAGGAGCTTGAAGTGGATGTGTCGACGGAGGATCTGGCGTGAAGCAGAAGAACGCTAAATACCCTCGCATTGTGAATCTTTAAGGAATGGAACTATCAGACCAAAGAAGGGAAGGGAAAAGAAGGGAAGGGAGATCAAGACAATATAAAAGAGGAAATATAGCATGTACAGTAAGTCAAGAATTATCAATAATTGTTCTATGGATGTGTGTGAGTGGGTGTATGTGTGGGTATGTGTCTGTGCATATGAGTGGGAGAGTGAGGGAGGGTGAATGTGGATGTGTGTGGGAAGGCAGGAGAGAATGGGTGTGCAGAGACGTGGGGTGTATGTTGTGTGTGAATGAATGAGAATGGATGWGTGGGTGGATGTATATAGGGGTGTAGAGGTGCATGAGAAGAGGGGAGGGMGGAAAAGACAGAGGTTGGGATAAACTGGGCCTGGGTGGGTAAGGGAGGGAAAGGAGGGGAGAATAGAGAGGGGCTATATCCAGGGGACTGGGATGGGGTGACTGGGAGGGCATCAGACACTTCTCTGAGGTGTGCTTGAGGCCTCCACTCATCCCATTTCAGTCTCTCGGAGGACCCACTCACCCAAAGCAGACCCCCACTAGCCACTATACTTGAATTTAATTTGTAAGGTAATACAAACCAACCACAGTATTTAAGTGGCAGTCTTTTTTCAAAAGTATGTACATTGTATGTATTCACATTGTTTTTTGGTATATTAGGAGAGGAGATAAAACGCCCTAAAAAGGCATAGCGCCTTTTCAAGTACAAAGACGTACTTTGCTTTATGTTATTATTTTGTGTTTTTTGTTAAATGTCTGCTCAGCCTACATCCTCACACGCTCTATACAGTTGAAGTCGGAAGTTTACATACACTTAGGTTGGAGTCATTAAAACTCGTTTTTCAACCACTCCACGAATGTCTTGTTAACAAACTATAGTTTTGGCAAGTRGGTTAGGACATCTACTTTGTGCATGACACAAGTAATTTTTTTGTTTAGAGACAGATTATTTCACTTATAATTCACTGTATCACAATTCCAGTGGGTCAGAAATGTACATACACTAAGTTGACTGTGCCTTTAAACAGCTTGGAAAATTCCAGAAAATGATGTCATGGCTTTAGAAGCTTCTGATAGCTTACTTGGACATCATTTGAGTTAATTGGAGGTATACCTGTGGATGTATTTCAAGGCCTACCTTCAAACTCTACCGACCCTTAAACTCTTGCTTGACATCATGGAAATCAAAAAGAAATCAGCCAAGACCTCAGAAAAAAATTTGTAGACCTCCACAAGTCTATTTCATCCTTGGGAGCAATTTCCAAATGCCTGAAGGTACTACGTTCATCTGTACAAACAACAGTACGCAAGTATAAACACCATGGGACCACGCAGCCGTCATACCGCTCAGGAAGGAGATGCGTTCTGTCTCAGAGATGAAAGTACTTTGGTGCGAAAGTGCAAAACATTCCCAGATCAACAGCAAAGGACCTTGTGAAGATGCTGGAGGAAACAGGTACAGAAGTATCTCTATCCACAGTAAGACGAGTCCTATATCGATATAACCAGAAAGGCCGCTAGGCAAGGAAGAAGTCACGCTTCAAAACCGCCATAAAAAAGCCAGACTACGGTTTGCAAACTGCACATGGGTACAAAGATCATACTTTTTGGAGAAATGTCCTCTGATCTGATGAAACAAAAATAGAAACTGTTTGGCAATAATGACTAAATATTGAAGCAACATCTCAAGACATCAGTCAGGAAGTTAAAGCTGTGTTGCAAATGGGTCTTCCAAATGGACATGACCCCAAGCATACTTCCAAAGTTGTGGCAAAATGGCTTAAGGACAACAATGTCAAGGTATTGGAGTGGCCATCACAAAGCCCTGACCTCAATCCTATAGAAAGTTTTTGGGCAGAACTGAAAAGCGTGTGCGAGCAGGGGGCCTACAAACCGACTCAGTTACACACAGCTCTGTCAGGAGGAATGGGCCAAAATTCACCCAACTTATTTTGGCAAGCTTGTGGAAGGCTACCCGAAACGTTTGACCCAAGTTAAACAATTCAAAGGCAATGCTACCAAAAGAAATAAGTATGTAATAATTCTCTCTACTATTCTTGTTATTTCACATTCTTCAAATAAAGTGGTGATCCTAACTGACCATAACAGGGAATTTTTACTAGGATTAAATGTCAGGAATTGTGAAAAACTGAGTTTAAATGTATTTGGCTAAGGTGTATGTTAACTTCCAACTTCAACTGTATATACAATTTATAGAATTGCTATGTATTTATACTATGATCTTCCATTCTGTGGAATGCCCTCTACCCTTTATATATCATGTCTACTAAAATGTTTAACTTGGTTCTTCGATGTTAAACGGAACAGATAAGGTTAACTAAGACCAACAAAATGCACCTTATCACATGTAATGTCCATGAGTTCCATGATGGGGAAAAGCATATGGTTCTTAAACACATAAAGAGATTTGTCAGCACATGTTTTTTTGTTGTTGTTGCAAGAGTTACATTTAAAAGGAGAAGTTGAACATTTATGTCACGTTCCTGACCTTATTTCCTTTGTTCAGTCTTTGTTTAGTTGGTCAGGACGTGAGCTGGGTGGCATTCTATGTTTATGTGTTTCTTATGTTTGTTTAGGGTTGTCTAACTAGCCTGATATGGTTCTCAATCAGAGGCAGGTGTTTTACGTTGTCTCTGATTGGGAACCATATTTAGGTAGGCTGTTCTCCCGTTTGTTTGTCGGTGATTGTTCCTGTTCGTGCGTTCATTGTTTTTCATTGTTCACTTGTTCAGGACTGTAGCGTCGTTGGTTTCGTTTTTGTTTATTGTTTTGTTCGTCTAGAAAAGTATTCTAATAAATATGGATACATACCAGCTGCGTTTTGTTCCTCCTCTCCTTCAACCAACGACGAGAGTCGTTACAGAATCACCCACCAACCTCGGACCAAGCAGCATGGTAAGCGGCAGAGCAGCAGGAGCAGCGACCGCAGGACTTATGGAATTGGGAGGAAATTCTGGCACGCGGAGGACCCTGGGCCACAACCGGGAGAATATTGCGCCCTCGTGAAGAGCTGGAGGCAGTTAAAGCCGAGAGGCCGGTGGTATGAGGAGGCAGCACGGAAGCGAGGCTGGAAGCCTGAGAGTCAGCCCCAAAAATGTCTTGGGGGGGGGGGGGGGGATAAAAGGAAGTGTGGCGAAGTCAGGTAGGAAACCTGCGCAACTCCCTGTGCTTACCGTGGGAGACGAGAGTACGGGCAGACACCGTGTTTATGCGGAAGAGCGCACGGGTGTCTCCTGTACGTGTGCTTAGCCCGGTGCGGTACATTCCAGCTCCATGTATCGGGGCCGGGCTAGAGTGGGCATCGAGCCAGGTGCCATGAAAGCCGGCTCAACGTATCTGGTTCCCATTACGTCTCCTGGGCCGGTGTACAGGCACCAGCCCTTACGGCAATGGTGTCCCGGTTCGCCAGCACAGCAGAGTGCGGGCTATTCCACCTCGCCGCATGGCCTGGCTACGGGAGCATTAAACCAGGTAAGGTTGGGCAGGCTCGGTGCTTAAGAGCTCCTGTACGCCTTCACGGTCCGGTATATCGGCGCCACCTCCTCGCCCCAGCCCAGTACCACCAGTGCCAACACCACCGCACCAGGCTTCCTGTTGCGTCTCCAGAGCCCTGTGCGCCCTGTTGCTGCTCCCCGCACTAGCCTTGAGGTCGTGTCCTTAGCCCGGTACCACCAGTTCCGGCACCACGCACCAGGCCTACTGTGCGCCTCAGCCGGCCAGAGTCTGCCGTCTGCCCAGCGCCGTCTTGCCACTGCCCACTGCCCCAGCACCGTCTGAGCTGTCCGTCTGCCCAGCGCCGCCTGCGCTGCCGTCTGCCCAGCGCCATCTGAGCTGCCCGTCTGTCCTGAGCCTTCAGAGCCGTCCGTCAGTCAGGAGCCGCTAGAGCCGTCTGTCAGTCAGGAGCCGCCAGAGCCGTCCGTCAGTCAGAGGAGCCGCCCAGAGCCGCCCGCCACAGTCAGGAGGCTGCCAGAGCCGCCCGCCAGTCCAGGCCGCTGCCAGAGCCGCCAGCCAGCCAGGAGCTGCCACGAGCCGCCAGCAGCCTGTCACGCCGGCAATGCACGGAATTCCCTTCAGTCAGAGCTGCCCCTCACGGAGCTGCCCTCAGTCCGGAGCTGCCCCTCAGTCGAGCTGCCCTTCAGTCCGGAGCTGCCCCTCAGTCCAGTGGGGTTAATATGGAGGGTCGCATTAAGAGGAGGCCACGGAAGCGGGGATTAACTATGGTGGGGTGGGGGCAGGCAGAGCCAGAGCCACCA
Source organism: Salvelinus sp. IW2-2015 (assembly GCF_002910315.2). Taxonomy (NCBI): domain Eukaryota; kingdom Metazoa; phylum Chordata; class Actinopteri; order Salmoniformes; family Salmonidae; genus Salvelinus; species Salvelinus sp. IW2-2015. Next base: position 37,817,871 of record NC_036854.1, read on the forward strand.
CCGTGGACAGATGCCCACTCAGACCCTCCCCTAAAGGTTAGGTTTTGCGGCCGGAGTCCGACCTTGGGGGGGGGGGGGGGTGTACTGTCACGTTCCTGACCTTATTTCCTTTGTTCAGTCTTTGTTTAGTTGGTCAGGACGTGAGCTGGGTGGGCATTCTATGTTATGTGTTTCTATGTTTGGTTTAGGGTTGTCTAACTAGCCTGATATGTTTCTCAATCAGAGGCAGGTGTTTTACGTTGTCTCTGATTGGGAACCATATTTAGGTAGGCTGTTCTCACTGTTTGTTTTGGTGATTGTTCTTGTTCGTGCGTTCATTGTTTTTTCATTGTTCACTGTTCAGGACTGTAGCGTCTTGGTTTCGTTTTGTTTATTGTTTTGTTCGTCTAGAAAAGTATTCTATAAATATGGATACATACCACGCTGCGTTTTGGTCCTCCTCTCCTTCAACCAATGACGGAGAGTCGTTACAATTTAAAGAGGAGCTGGGTTGGAGAGGCCTTTGCTGCCACCTACTGTAGAAACAACAGAGATGTAGGCATCCTGATAAATAAGAATACAACGTTTTAATTTATATCCCAGCATATGGACGAGGAAGGCAATTTTCTAATGTWGAATTGTACCTTACATGGTYACAAATACACATTGATTTCATTGTACATCCCACCAGGGGGGAAATCTGGTGTTTATAGATATAATTCATTTTAGATAGAATTTACTGAACAAAAATATAAACGCAACATGCGAACAATTTCAACAAATTACAGTTCATATGAGGCATTCAGTCAATAAAAAAAAAAAAATTAGGTCCTAATCTATGGATTTTACATGACTGGGCAGGGGTGGCTGCATGGCTGCAAAGGCCCACCCACTTGGGAGCCAGGCCTGCCCACTGGTGAGCCAGGGCCAGCCATTCAGAATGAGTTTTTCCCAACAAAAGGGCTTTATTTCAGACAAAAAATCTCCTCAGTTTCATCAGTTGTTCGGGTGGCTGGTCTCAGACGATGCCGCAGGTGAAGAAGCCGGATGTGGAGGTCCTGGACTGGCATGGTTACACGTGGTCTGCAGTTGTGAGGCCGGTTGGACYTAGTGCCAAATTCTCTAAAATAGTTCTGGCAACAGCTCTGGTGGACATTCCTGTTGTCAGCATGTCAAGTGCACGCTCCCTCAAAACTTGAGACATCTGTGGCATTGCGTTGTGTGACAAAACTGCACATTTGGCGCTGGAGAAGAAGGCAGACGTTTTACGTGTCTCCAAATGATTGTGTTTTTGTTTGTTTATTTGCGTTGTTTGTAACTTATTTTTTAACATATTTTGTACATAATGTTTCCGCTACCGTCTCTCATGACCGAAAATAACTTCTGGACATCAAGACTGCGATTACTCACCATGGACTGGCAGAATCCTCTTTTTTCTTTAATAAGTCTGACGAGCCCGACGCGAACGATATACTGCTTTCTCGGGAACAGGCCCAGATCCTCGMGATTTGCGTGAAGAGGAGGTGMAGAAAAAGGGCCGGAGGGCAGGCTGCCTTCTGAGAATTCGTAGGCGATCGAATAAACCTCCACTTCCTTCCATTCTGCMAGCAAATGTGCAATCTTTCGAGAATAAAGTAGATGACCTACGTGGGAGATTAACTACCAACGGGACATTCAAAACTGTAATATCTTATGCTTCACGGAGTCGTGGCTGAACGACGACACTATCAACATACAGCTGGCTGGTTATACACTGCACCGGCAGGATAGAACAGCGGCATCTGGTAAGACAAGGGGRGGCCGACTATGTATTTTTGTAAATAACTGCTGGTGCATGATATCTAAGGAAGTCTCGAGCTATTGTTCACCTGAGATAAAGTATCTCATGATAAGCTGTAGACCACACTAACTACCTAGAGAGTTTTCATATGTATTTTTTGTAGATGTTTACATACCACCACAGTCAGAGGCTAGCACTAAGACAGCATTGAATGAGCTGTATTCCGCCATAAGCAAACAAGAAAATGCTCACCTAGAGGCGGCGCTCCTAGTAGACTTTAATGCAGGGAAACTTAAATATGTTTTACCAAATTTCTATCAGCATGTTAAATGTGCAACAAGAGGTATAAAAAACTCTGCCCCACCTTTACTCCACACACAGAGACGCATACAAAGCTCTCCCTCGCCCTCCATTTGGCAAATCTGACCATAAGGGGAGAAGAGGTTCAAAAGCCAGGGAGGGGTGTGAGCAAACCAGCCGTTGTCTTGACTTAGCAAACGAGATCGGATGTGTCGACCTTCGTTCAGAATGCTTGACGAAGTCATCAGCAGAGAGGCGGAGGAGGGGGGGAGATTCCAGAGAGGGAGACGAAGGAGTGGCAAAGAGCTTCCTCAGGGTTAGAGGCAGATGACTTTGAGATTAGAGTGGTAGAAATTGGCTTTAGCCAGCGAGACAGAAGAAGGAGAATGAAGAGAGAGGGAGTGAAAGGATGCAGTCCGCGGGCTCGAGTTTTCCTCCATTTACCGACTCGCTGTGCCCCGGAGCCCCTGTTTGGTGAGCTCGCAATGAGTGTCGGGCCACGGAGCAGGGAGTGGAGGACCGAGCGCCTGGAGATAGTGGGACATAGAGAGTCAAAGGTACTAGCAGCTAACCAGTAAGCTTACGTCACACACCTGTCCAATCCTCAAGCATATACTACGAAAATTCCGAAATAGGCAAAAAATACTCGCATAAACTGATATAATCGGTTTCCAAATAACTTCGTTATGATGTTTCTAACAACCATACCGAATTAAATTACAGACGGCCATATCTAAGGCGAAACTTGAGCGGTTTCAAATGTATCCTGGGTCTGCGTTGGCGTAATGGCGGAAGTCAAGAAAGAGGTAGAGCGCACCTGTTCTTCCCTTTTATAAGCCTCTGAGAAATACGTAGTAAACCATTCCCACTTCTCATTGGTTTTACTGACATCCAGGGGAAGGCGGTGCAGTTCATTTCGATCCATAGGCACCACACAGATGTTTAAACTGATTCCGAGATCAGAGCCCTAGTTTTCAGACTCGGCATGTCCTGTCATGATTTCGCGTGTAGAAAGAGTTTCTGGTTCACCAACATATTTATTTTTTTGTTTTTATGGGGTGTGCTTTTTTTTTTTTTTTTTTTTTTTGTTTTTTTTTTTTATCTTTATTTTTCTAAATTTTTTTTAAAACGGTTTTTAGAAACTCAGAATTGGTTTTTATCAAATAGTATTATATATGCATATTGTACGAGACAGATTGAGTATAGGCAGTTTAATTTGGAGACGATATTTTCCAAGTGAACAGCCCCCTGTATTGAGAAAAGGCTAGTGCAGGGCTACACA
>NC_036854.1:37826735-37839219 GCF_002910315.2 Salvelinus sp. IW2-2015
AATTCTATCCTCCTGATTCCTGCTTACAAGCAAAAATAAGTAGTAGAAGCACCAGGGACTAGATGAATAAAAAAGTGGTCAGGTGAAGCAGATGCTAAGCTACAGGACTGTTTTGCTAGCCCAGACTGGAGTATGTTCCGGGATTCCTCCGATGCATTGAGGAGTACACCACATCAGTCACTGGCTTCATCAATAAGTGCATCGATGACGTTGTCCCCACAGTGACCGTACGTACATACCCCAACCAGAAGCCATGGATTAAGGCAACATCGTCACTGAGCTAAAGGCTAGAGCTGCCGCTTCAAGGATCTGGACTCTAACCCGGAAGCTTATAAGAAATCCAGCTATGCTCTCCGTCAAACCATCAAACAGGCAAAGCATCAATACAGGACGAAGATCGAATCGTACTACACCGGCTCTGACGCTTGTCGGATGTGGCAGGGTTTGCAAACCGTTTCAGACAACAAAGGGAAGCACAGCCGAGAGCTGCCCAGTGGACACGAGCATACCAGACGAGCTAAAACTACTTCTATGCTCGCTTCGAGGCAAATAACACTGAAACATGCATGAGAGCACCAGCTGTTCCGGAAGACTGTGATCCTGCTCTCCGCAGCCGATGTGAGTAAGACCTTTAACCTCTCTTGGGTATGTGGGACGTTAGCGTCCCACCTCTTCAACAGCCAGTGAAACTGCTGGGCCAAATTCAAATACAGAAATCATTATAAAAATTCAGAAAACAAAACATATTTTACATGGTTTAAAGATGAACGTCTTGTGAATCCAACCACCGTGTGTCAGATTTAAAAAATGCTTTACGGTGAAAGCATACTTACGATTATTTGAGAACATAGCCCACTAGACAATTAATTACAAACAGTAACAGCCAAGTAGAACAGTCAGAGTCAGAAATAGAGATAAAATTAATCCCTTACCTTTGATGATATTCATATGGTTGCACTCAGCAGACATTCATTTACTCAATAAATGTTTATTTGTTCGAAAAGTCTCTTTATCCCTTCATGCGTGAGTTCCAAATATCTCTAACGGTCGCCCCAGCGTGAGTTTTTTTTATGCACGTGATATAGAAAGTTCTCTCCATTCCAGAATGTGTTTGTTATGTAACAGTACATTTCATCCGCGCTGCGCTCAAACAAAAGCACGCAGCCTGTTTTTATTTGTCAATTTTATATTATTTTCTAACAAGTTTTTTATTTTCTAATAACAGTTTTAAATGAGGTGTGTTCCGCCTCATTCATTCACATAAAGTAGTCATTTTTACTTTTGCGGACCAATTCATTTTTTTTGACATTCTGACCCGCGACAAAATTCCCCAAACACTTCTCAATTGTTTGTGCAGGACATTTACTCATCTGCCGTCCTGCAGACACGTGTTCATATTATTCCACCTGTCGCTGCATCGAAATCAACGTGTTTTCGTTACCAATAATACCTTTGGAAATGTGTGCGTTTCTATCAAAGTGCCTTATTACGTTATAATAAGTTTCTGCATGTCGTGTTATGTCGTTTCTACTGTAGCATCATGTTTTTGTGTATATTCCTTATAACCGCGGACACGCGATGTAAACGTTACTCATTTCATAACATTTATGGTGTTATACTCATGCTTAGGTAGCTAGCTACATTCTCCTATTAGCTCTGGAAAACAATGCTAAATTGCGTCAGGAGTATTAGCATGTGTTGTATTTTGAAGCTACCCTGGCCTTATGACTCCCAAGTGGCACAGCGTCTCAGTGCAGAGGCGTCACTACAGACACCCCATCTTCAAATCAAGACTGCGTTTCTATCAAAGTAAGTGCCTAATTACGTTATTGTGTCGTGTTATACCGTTTCTACTATAGCTCACTGTGTGAATGGAGCATAATATATTTGTATATTCCTTATAACCGCGGACACGCGAGGTAACGTACTCCATGTTACTCACCTTTTATGGTGTTATATTCAATGTGCTTATGTAGCTAGTTACACTTATTCTATAGTTCTGTAAAACAATGTAAATGCTCAGAAGTATTGGCATGTGTATTTTGACGCTACCCTGGAAAAATTGAAAAATATCTTATACCACTTGGTCGTTTTCTGAGTGCATCCACAAAGCTGTTTTCATCCACTGCCCCCATTTTTGAGGTAATAGTCAAGCACGGCAGTCTGGTTTCATGTTTCTCTGTCTGGTTTGTTCTCTCTCCGTCAGGTGGTCCACCTTCCCTGTGGCCGACATGGTTGCTGTATGGACAGTGAGAGAGGACATGGACGTCTCGTTGTCATGCCACTTTATTGCCAGGTTAACATTTCTTATTTTGTATAACGGGTCATTAGGATGGTAGTAGCGTTGATGAAATGCAGTCATAGCAGCAGAACTAGAAAGCAGTCTTTACTGTCACCAGGAATGTATAACATTTCACTAATTGTGGTTGTCCCCCACTCCTGGCTCTCTTATCCTGTAGCTCCAAGGCATAGCGATTGGTTCTACTAATGTCTCCCACCAGCTCCTCTGTCAGAAACAACTTGAAGCACTCTGCGTCTCAGGGACGCTTCCCCCATCCTGAGTGACTCTGATCAACCTCTTCAAACTGTCCTGCAGACCAAAGGATAGTCACTCCCACGCTGAACACAACCCAGGTCCCACAACTGCACTACTCCTCCATCATTGAGAGGGATGCCACTGAAGACAAGGTCAGAAAGCTGACGGTGACAGAGAGCGCAGGACAACTCGCCCAGACAAGCAGAGAAACAGCCCACCTCAACCCATACCACAAACCTCAACACCACACCTCAACACCACAATGGGAACAGGACAACAACAGGACCCACCAAACCAAACAGGACACCACCCCCTCCTACCAGCCCTCCTGTCAGCTTCCCATATCCATTTTGACACCCCCCACATCCATGGATTACACACAAAAAGCCAGAGATTGTGCTCCTCATTTGACTTCAAATGCAAATTACGTTTCAGAGGGTTACACTTTTTTCCGAACCACAAACTGGCTAAACTCTGGTGCCCAAAACACTAGGCATGCCCTGGAGCTGTTGTCAGAGGACAGACTAGGGGTCCCCCAGCAATCATAGATTCACACGGGCACAAAATACCTGAGGCCAAGCAGGAAAGAGTGACAACGAGCACTCAAGGGAGTGATTGAAAAGCTTTCTCCACTATCCCCAACGCACAAGTGGTGAATCCACCCGTACCACGAAAATACTTCACCCTGCCACCAATACAGCGGTGAATCCAGGCATTTTGCGAGACTGTGCCTCAAAACCTAGCTATATATACCTGGCCCACCACTCCACCCCAAGAACACTAAGGTAATCTTCCTAAATGACTACCGAACAGTAGCACTCACGTCTGTAACCATGAAGTGCTTTGAAAGGCTGGTCAAGGCTCACATCAACACCATTATCCCAGAAATCCTAGACCCATTACAATTTGCATACCGCCCCAACAGYTCCACAGATGATGCAATCTCTATTGCAATCCACACTGCCCTTTCCCACCTGAACAAAAGGAACATATATGTGAGAATGCTATTCATTGACTACAGCTCAGCGTTCAACACCCTAGTGCCATCAAAGCTCATCAATAAGCTAAGGGCCCTGGGAATAAACACCTCCCTCTGCAACTGGATCTTGGACTTCCTGGCGGGCCGACCCCCCAGGTGGTAAGGGTAGGTAACAACACATCTGCCACGCTGATCCTCAACACAGGGGCCCTCCAGGAGTGCGTGCTCTGTCCCCTCCTGTACTCTCTGTTCACTCATGACTGCACGGCCACGCACGATTCCAACACCATCATTAAGTTTGCCGATGACACAACAGTGGTAGGCCTGATCGCCGACAATGACGAGACAGTCTATAGGGAGGAGGTCAGAGACCTGGCCTTGTGGTGCCAGGACAACACCCTCTCCCTCAATGTGATCAAGACAAAGGAGATGATTGTGGWCTACAGGAAAAAGAGGYCCGAGCACGCCCCATTCTCATCGACGGGGCTGCAGTGGTTCCAAGTTCCTTGGTGTCCACATCACCAACAAACTGACATGGTCCAAGCACACCAAGACAGTCATGAAGAGGGTCTCCCCCTCAGGAGACTGAAAATATTTGGCATGGGTCCTCAGATCCCTCACTACAAGCTGCCACACATCACCACAGCATCCTGAATGGTGGCATCACCGCTGTTATGGCAACTGCTCGCCTCCCGACCAAGGCACTACGGAGGGTACATCACTGGGGCCAAGCTTCCTGCCATCCAGGACCTCTATACCACGGCGGTGTCAGAGGAAGGCACTAAAAAGTGTCAAAACACCAGCCACCCTAGTCATAGACTGTTCTCTCTGCTACCGCACAGCAGCGGGTCGGAGCGCCAAATCTAGGTCCAAGGCTTCTAAACAGCTTCTACCCCGAAGCCATAAGACTCCTGAACACCTAATCAAATGCTACCCAGACTATTTGCATTGCCCCCCTCCCCTCTTTTACACGCTGCTACTCTCTGTTTGTATCATACATGCATAGTCACTTTAATAACGCTACCTACATGTACATATTTCCTCAACTAACCGGTGCCCCCACACATTGACTCTGTACCGGTACCCCCTTGTATATAGTCTCGCTATTGTTTTATTTCTGCTGCTCTTTATTTCTTGTACTTTTATTTCTTATTCTTATCTGTATAATTTTTAAACTGCATTGTTGGTTAGGGGCTCGTAAGTAAGCATTTCACTGTAAGGTCTAACCTGTTGTATTCGGCGGCATGTGACTAATAACATTTATTTATTTTATTTATTTTAGAGTGGCCTTTAATTGTCCACAGACAATACGCACCTGTGTAATGATCATGCTGTTGATTAGCTTCTTGACTATGTACACCTGCCAGGTGGATAAATTATCTTGGAAAAGGGAAAATGCTCACTAATCGGGATGTAAAACAAATTTGTGCAAAACATTTGAGAAGAAATAAGCTTTTTGTGCAAAAATGGGGAAAATTCTTGGATCTTTATCTTCGAGTTCATAAACCCATGCAGCAAAAACAACCCACTTTATCAATTTGCAGTTAACATTTTTGCTCAGTATTTACAGTATCAGTCAAAGAAAAGGTTAGGACACGCCTACTTGATTCAAAGCCGTTTTTTTCTTAATATTTTTGACTATTTCTGACATCCAAAACCGATACAAACATCCAACCGATATCAAACTTCGTAGTAAAATTAATATTAGGTCAGGTCCAACAAATCTACACGACAATAACAAACATGATGGGAAATTCATGTAAGTGAAAACACAATGTTAAACAAATTCAAAAATCTAAAATGCTAGTACTTACTTAGATTCCTTCCTAATAACAGAAGCTAAAGAACTACACCCTCCTTCCTTTATGCTGTATGGCCTATGGACTGTCCCGGGCGCGAACAGACCTTTTGCCCCCACCCCCACCTTCATGGCCTTCTCTCAAACCAGCTCACACCTGGAACTTATTTTCCCAACCCAGTCTTAGAAGAAAGTTCCCAACATATGCTGCAGCATGTGAGTGCGGTCCAACTCATTCCAAAACCATTCTTTCAAGTTGGTTGTGAGGCGGTGATTGTGGGAGGCCAAGGGTCATCTGATGCCAGGCCACTCTCCATCAACTCCTCTCTTCCTTGTGCAAATAGCCTTTACCACAGAGCTGCGACGGTGTGTTGGGTCATTTGGTGCTTGTGAAAACAAATTATAGTCCTAGTAAGCTGTAAAACCAGCGATGGATGGAACGACGTCATCGCTGCAGAATGCTGTAGGTCAGCCATGCTGTTATCAATTGTACCTTGTAATATCTTAAAGAAATCCACTTGAACGATCAGAGTTCAAGCAAGCCACCAGCCACACAAATCCACAACCCTCCATGTTCATGCGTGCGGAACAACTTCGCACATGCGGAGATCATCCATTCTCCTACTCTCTCTCACAAAGACACGGCGTTAAGGAAACAAAAAGTTGGACTCATCAGACCAAAGGACAGATTTCTAATGTCCATTGCTCGTGTTTCTTGGGCCCGAAGTAAGTCCTTTTTCTTAATTGGTATCTTTATAGGTTGGCTTGTCTTTAGCAGGACATTTGCGAGGCCATGAAGGCTTGATTCACACAGTCTCCTCTGACCAGTTGATGTTCAGTTGTGTCTGTTCAGTTGTGTCTGTGAACTCTGAGGTGCATTCTGAGGCGCAGTTAATTACCGATTTCTGAGGCTGGTAACTCTACTGAACTTATCCTCTGCAGCAGAGGTATCACTGGGTCTTCCATTCCTGTGGTGGTCCTCATGAGAGACAGTTTCATCATAGCGCTTGATGGTTTTTTGCGATTGCACTTGAAGTTCTTGAGGCGAAGGTCGAGAGCCATGTGTCCCCCGAAACACAACCCCACTGCTTCTTGACACAATGCCCATCCAACCCGGAAGCCAGTCACACCAATGTGTCGGAGGAAATACCGTACACCTGGCYACCTGGTCAGCGTGCACTGCGCCCGGCCCGCCACAGGAGTCGCTAGTGCGTGATGAAACAAGTAAATCCCTGCCGGCCAAACCCTCCCTAATCCAGGCGATGCTGGGCCAATTGTGCGCCGCCCCATGGGCCTCCCGGCCACCCAGAATCTCTGGTGGCACAGCTAGCACTGCGGTGCAGTGCCTTAGACCACTGCGCCACCCGGGAGGCTCAAATTAACTTTTAACAAGGCACACCTGTTAATTGAAAGGCATTCCAGGTGATTACCTCATGAAGCTAGTTGAGAGAATGCCAAGAGTGTGCAAAGCTGTCATCAAGGCAAAGAGTGGCTACTTTGAATAATCTTTTTTTGATTTGTTTAACAACTTTTTGGGTAACTACATGATTCCATATGTGTTATTTCATAGTTTAGATGTCTTCACTATTATTCTACAAAAACCCTGGAATGAGTAGGTGTGTCCAAACTTTTGACTGTTACTGTATATTAGATCAAATCCAGACAGGAACTATTATTCTAGCAGGTGACCTGAATCATATATTCGATAAGATTGACAGACATAGTAATAAAAAAGGCAAATTTAGGGAGCCTCTACAAATAATTTACAGGACACCTGGAGATTTCTATTACCAACTACAAAATACTATTCCTTTTTTTTAAAGAAAAGCTAATCAAGAATTTAAAAAAACTATTCTCCAAAAATGCACTCAACAATTTAGTGATATCGGATCATTCTCCTTTATCATGTTTAATAACACCACTAGAAAATACATTTAGTGACAGAATTTGGAGAATGAACAGAACGCCTCTTCTAGACCTGAAAAGTATTAAATACGTGAATGAAAACATTTCAAGCTTTACCATTACAAATGTAGACATAGAGGACAGAGAAGGRGTACATTAGGGGAATGGTAATTTCATATTGGGCAAAAGTTCAATGTGATTTAGAAATTAAAATTTAAGAAAAATAAATCACTATCTTAGAAAAAGCCTATAAAAAATCTGAAACAAAGGTGAAGAAAAAAAATACTATTTCTGAACTTCAGCAGGAATGCCATCATTTAATTCTGAAGAGAGTGAACAACTACAGGTTAAACTCAAATAAAGCATACTACTTTGTCAAATAAACCGAATTAATGTCTTGCAGCTCTCAAAACGATTACATGTTAAACCAGTTATCATTTTAAAAGTTAAAGATACAAAAGCTGTAATTGCAAACAACAAAAAGATTAATGACCATTTTAAAATCTTCTATGAAAATGTAAATAAATCAAAATTACGTATTCTATCGCCTTCTTAGACCCAACAACTCAGAAGCAACTATCAGCAGTCCAAAAAATGACAATTAAAAACAGAGATCACCCAGGATACGGTTAAAACATTCACACAGAGAAAAGCACCAGGAATGGATGGCTTTCCCATAGAAATAGCCCCCCTATTTACACAAATGACAACACATATCACTCAATTCAGCACTTCCTAGTTCCATTTATCAAACAATTATTTCAGTTATATTAAAACCAGGAAAATCGGGAGAGTCCCCTGCTGATTATAGACCCATAAGTTTAATAAATTGTGACAATAAAATAACAATAATATTTTGGACATCAGAGCAACCTTGAGGGAATCTTATTTGGGTCAGAAAAGGATGATGGGTAAGATATACAACATCTTGCAGAGAGCATATCCAACTGCCAATGTCTTAGAAAAAAATATATAAACTATTGATAGAAGGAAAGTTGGAGCATAACTAATTAAATTACAGTTAACTCAAATGTACACTTAATCCAGTATAAACTAATGTATAGAATGTATTATACAAGAGACTACATTCCCAAATTCTACAGCACAATGGCAGAGTCATGTCTCAAGTGTAAAACTAATAATGACTCAATAATCCATGCTTTCTTGGAATGCCATAAAGTCCGGAAGTTGTGGGCGGAGCTAGAAAGTTGGCTGTCAGAAGTATTACAATGTACACTTACTTTAAATCTATCTGTCTTCATATTTTCAAAACATGGCATATGGGGGCGTACAGTAGTGAGATATCCAATGTGCTGGACGATTCTCTAATCATCACTCATCTTGAAAAAAAGTATACTAAAAACTTAGTCAATCAATGAGCCATCATTAACACAACGTAAACATCGAATAATTTATTATTGAAATATTGAAATAGCATGGGCGACCGAGAAAAACAAATTGGTACAATTTACAGTAAGACCAAGTGGAAAACAATAATGCAGGCACTAGGGGTGGGGGTGTGAGCATGCAGCTCTGGGCAGATTAGATGTAGTCGTTGTTTGTGTTTGTCTGTAAGTTGTTGTTCGTATGTAATATATGTTTTGTTTTTGGAGTGTAAAAAAATGATATATATAATATATATTTWAAAAATCAAGCAGATTCTAAACATCCCAGCATATAAATCACAATCACACATTTATGACTCCAATTGTTTATATGATAATATGATTTTATGATATAACTATTCTAAAGACCTAATCGTGTAATCGTGCCATGCATGTCTCATATTACAGTTAGTTAGTCAGTCAGTCCCATGAAGTTGAGTACATGGCATGCCACAGGGTTGTGCAATCTCTGCCAGGTCTTTAGAACAATGAGGTCTTTGTCATTGTAGTGAGTGAGACTATTGCACCTCCCAAGGCCACCGGCAGGTATCTGGTGTATCCAGCCTGGTCCCAGATCTGTTTGTGCTGTCTTGCCAATTCCTATGACAATGACCATAYAAGTTGGCAAAACAACACAAAAAGATCTGGGACCAGACTATGGTACCTCCACTCTACTCAGGAACAGGTTCAACTCTATGGTTGTGCTGTCATGCAGTTGATTGGACAATTGAGCAACTTGATGTGATGACTGCTCCGGGGACACAATTATTATTTTAAGTTCAAAGTTGGTTTTGGCATTAATCACATAGAAAAAACTCATATATTTAAAGTGCAACTGAAGCCAACAAACAACTTATCTGATATAAAACAGCCTATGTGTCACGCCCTGGCCTTAGTATTCTTTGTTTTCTTTATTATTTTAGTTAGGTCAGGGTGTGACATGGGGAATGTTTGTGTTTTGTCTCGTCTTGGGTGGTTATATGGTAAAGGGGGTGTTGGGTTTAGTGTATGGGGTTGTGTTTAGTGAATGTGTCTAGGTATGTCTATGGTTGCCTGAGTGGTTCTCAATCAGAGACAGCTGTCTTTCATTTGTCTCTGATTGGGAGKCATATTTAAGGCAGCCATAGGCATTATGCGTTTGTGGGTAATTGTCTATATAGAACGTTTGTAGCTTTTGTATTGCACTTACGTTTGTAGCTTCKCGGTCGTTTGTTGTTTTGTTATAAGTGTTCGTTTCGTGTTTAACTCGTCTCTAATAAAAGAGAATCTATTTTTCACACGCTGCGCCTTGGTCCTCTCTTCCAAGTCAAGACGATCGTGACACTATGTGGCATCAATATTAGTCAGAAACATTTATTGTATTGTCAAAATGGACTACAAAGTGTAAATAGGATAATTTTATTAATAAAGTCAGTCTCGTCCAAAACAGAGTTTTGTGAGTTAGTCATGACTTACTTGAGGGTAGGGTTTTGACTTCYACATGCTCACTTGACCACTAAAACAGGATACACAGCGGCGGTGATTGCTRTCTATCCAATCTTACAGCAGAACACAGACAGTGAGACAGATCTTGCAATCAGAGCAGCGGATCGGACTGTTTTCGTAAGAAAACARGTCACACATTTTATAACTTGAGAAATACTCCTCRAAACACCTTAGCTAGATGTAAAATTTCACGACTAAAACCTCCTCRGCAAAAACGTCAACTCAAGAAATCTGTTATTAATTTTATCTTAGATTCATTCTGACTATTTTGAGGAAGTAATTCTGGCTTTGTTCCTATGCTGTCTCATGGGGGACAAACATCAGTAACTGCCACATTGAACCACACCCTAAAACTGAAATCTTGTTTGAGCAACAGAGAAACACATTCAGAATCATTGTGTTCAGTTGCTTTTTAAGAATAGGGTTGAGAATGTAGGGACAGACATGGATGAGAGGTTGTCACACTGCTGACAAAAAAGTTGATCGTGCCCTGAAAGGCCTGTAAACTGCAGAGGGCCACTCAGCATGGTTTATAGACTCATTTTAGAAGAGATGTGGATCATAAAACATGGTGTGCTTGTATGAAACAGAAATGGGATGTCTATGGAATTCAACGCAAAGATCACAGACTTGACTTCTAAGTAAAGACAAACAGTTCGTTCACAGAGAGCTTGTAAAAGTGTTCTACTTTCGCATTCTTCTCATTAACAAAATTCCCTAATTTTCCAAATTAATGGGATAATTGAAAGTCACCACAACCAGTTTTATGTTTTCCTGAAAGAGAGCAAAACATTTACACTAAAGAATTTGTCTTTAAAACAAATGGTAACACTTTAAATTCATGTCCCTTAAAGATGCAATATGTGACTTTTTCACCAACCTGTACAAATTCACATAGAAATTTGAGTTATAGATCTGTCATTTTCATTGAAAGCAAGTTTAAGAAGTGGCAGKTCTGTTCTATGTGCGCTATTCGGTTTGGTACACCAGCTTCAAACAGCTGAAAATACAATATTTTTGGRTATGGAAAATATATTTCACAGTGGTTTAGATGGTACAATGATTCTCTACACTATACTTGTTTGTTTTGTCACATAAACTGAAATTAGGCGAARTATTAGAAWTTTAGCAACCAGGGAATGGTGGAATGATTTCTTCATATTGCACCTTTAAAAAACCATACAAAAACAYACTTACCACTGGTGTGTGTGGCCAAAGAGCTCTATTTTCATGGCATCTTACCAAAGCACCAGTTCCAATCCAAGTGCCAATGCCGTTTAGCAAACTCCATGCGTTTACATTTGTTGGATGACATTAAAATAGAGCTCTTTGTCCACGCACACCAGTAGTGGGTTTGGAATCGAGATGAGAATGCATCAGTAGAAAAGAAACCCATACCTGCTGTAAAATATGGTMGTGGATCTTTGATGTTATGGGGCTATTTTGCTTCCACTGGTCCTGGTGCCCTTGGTAAGATCAACAGTATCATGAAATACCCAGTGCCAAGACATTTTTGCCAAAAACCTGTTTGCCTCTGTTAGGAGGTTGAAACTTGGCCAGAAGTTAATCTTCCAACAAGACCCATGCACACATCGATATCCACAAATAAATGGTTAATTAGACACAAAATAAACATTTTGCAATGGACATCTCAGTCTCCAGACTTGAAACCCATTGAAAARCTTTGGTTTGAATTGAAAAGGGCAGTCCGTAAGCACAGACCAATGGATATCAATGGAACTGGAAACATTCTATATGGAGGACCAGTGTGGTCAGCAGGAGTGGGACTTTTGCCCACTTATAACATCAACACCCAAGTGAAAAAAAGTGTATTTTAATATGTTACAAGTATACTTAAATATACTAAAAAGCCTAATAATATACTTCAAAGACGAGATGTATTTTTCTAGTGTATCTGAAGTATACTATAAATATGATATATTACACTTCAACACAATTATTAAAAGTGTACTTTATATTCATTGTTATTTGTATTTTTTATTATACTATAAATATGCTATCACAACACTTCAATACAATTCAGTGTTTTAGTATACTATAAATAATATATAATCTACCTTCAATACTCTTATTAAAAGTGTACTTTGAATTATTTGTTTCCAGTATTTTAGCATACTCTAAATATACTATCATCAACCTTCAATACACGTATTAAAAGTGTACTTTAAATTCATTGTTTTTCAGTTTAAGTATACTATATGTTCACTATCATTAAACGTAAACACACTCATTAAACCTGTACTTCAATTTCCAGGCCCTAGCTTTCGGGTGGTTCATCTAAGACCATCCCACAGGTGAAGAAGCTGGATGTGGAGGTCCTGGACTGGTGTGGTTACACGTGGTCTGCAGTTGTGAGGCCGGTTGGACGTACTGAC
>NC_036854.1:37839238-37858421 GCF_002910315.2 Salvelinus sp. IW2-2015
TATTAAAAGTGTACTTTAAATTCATTGTTTTTCAGTTTAAGTATACAATATGTTCACTATCATTAAACGTAAACACACTCATTAAAACTGTACTTCAATTTCAAATGCTTTAATTGTAAATTAGTATATTCATTCAAAATATTAATTTACACTTGTAAATTGCTGCTCTAGCCACAACTGCTTTGTAAATTGCATGTTAACATTGGTTGAGAAGATGCCTTGGTCAATCAAGGTAACCTCTACATGGCTATTTACAATAGCTGATGTAGTTAATTAGTAGAAGTGTATTTGTAAAAGCATACTTGAAACACATTATAAATACACTTTTTTGTAAAGAAAATACAGAAATTCTAATTCAAATACCATTTTAGTATAATTATAATTTATGAGAAATATACCTAATGTGAATTCAAAGTATATTTATTTTGCTCTTTATCTAATATACTTAAGTACAAAAAAAGTGTCCCAGTTTAGATCATTTTAAGTGTATTTAATATACTTAAAGCTAATAAAATAAAATGTAAATATACTTCAAATGTGTTAGTAAAGTATGATTTAAGCATATTTAAATATAATTTGTTTCCGCTTGGTGTAGATTTGGCCTTGTGTTGTAAATTATTGTCATACTGAAAGGTAAATTCCTCTTAAAGCATTTGAAATTGAAGTAAATATTTAATGAGTGTGTTTAAGTTTAATGATAGTGAACATATAGTATACTTAGACTGAAAAACAATGAATTTATAGTACACTTTTAATAAGTGTATTGAAGGTTGATGATAGTATATTTAAAGTATACTAAAAGACTGAAAAAACAATTAATTTAAAGTACACTTTTAATAAGTGTATTGAAGTGTGATGATAGCATATTTATAGTATACTAAAAGACTGAAAAAACAATGAATACAAAATTACACTTTTAATAAGTGTGTTGAAGTGTAATGCTATTATATTTATAGCATACTTCAGATATATTATTAGATTTGTTTTGTATATTTAAGTATACTTTGGTATATTTGGAATGCATTAAAATAAACTTTTTTGGGGCTTAGGGAGTCATCACGAGATAGTCAACAATGAACTACTGTAGGCCTAATATGCTGAATGTTACTATACTGTATCTTTAAGCCATTTACAAAACTGAAAACATCTCCTCATTCCATTTCAATGGATATTTTAACCTTTCTGTTTTTAAAGTACTTGCCTTGGACTCCAAAAACAAATGTGTGAATAAGATTGTCACAGAATTGTAATTGTATAATGTTTTGAAAGTATATATATATATATATATATATATATCTATATATATTATGTTTGTTGGTTTTTTTATTATGAATGTGTGACACTAATGTCAGTTGAGTGACCTGTAGGTGCTGCTAGTTAGACACTTTTTGCAGGAACTACACAAGACTGATGTCTGCTGTGATAACGCTCAAGTTGCGTATCCTTCCCCCACTCTTCAACAATGTCTCATATCAAAGATAAACACATTACCACGAATTAATGATAAGACTTTATTATGAAAATGCCATCAAAATCAAACGGAGTACCATATTAGTACCAGACTCCACAGTTGTGTTTAATTTTGCTTTCATTATTTTACATCATGTTCTGTCATCTAACTGTTTGGTATCAATATATAATGTCCAGACAATGGTGGGAGCCCCCCCTCACAACCAAATCTCACTTAGGGCCCCCAAAAAGGCTGGGATGAACCTAGCAATCACTCCGATCGCATACTCTGGAGAAGAAACAGGGTTGTCGACTATTATAGGGGTGGACGATGATTCACACGCACACACACACACACACACACACACACACAGGGACTTTTCCAGTGTTGTTTTCACATTCAGTCTAAACATTAGTCACTAATTTGCTTCTTTTATTCTTTGCATCCCCATCCCGTTTGGCCCACTAGGAGACATGATCAGTAGCTAAACCCCTCTTCTCATCATTCCTCACAGCGAGTAAGACGCACATGAATGACTCTACATTTGTAATACTAGGACTTGGCATTAGCTAAGTGGTGATATCCTCAGTACCACAGATGCATATCTGAACTCCCTTAAAAATATAATGGCCAACATGAATTATTGAGTTAATGAATATATTAAAACAGGGCCGAATTTCCTTTATGAACACAACTTGTCAAAAAGATCAAGGCTGACCCATGAGCCAGAAATTTATACTAGAGAATAAAAGACACCAACCCTGCTACAGTACACCTCAGTAGTACTACTTATCACGATAATATATATACATATACCACTTAGCAGATGCTTTAATCCAAAGCCACTTGCAGTACAGTGACAATGAGAGCATACATTTTTAGTGTGTGTATGTGATCCCTGCTGGACTTGAACCCATGACCTTGGCATTGTTGGTATCCTTACCTTCAAAGATGGACTTATCGTAGCCTTGTGAGCACTGTCTTTGACTGAGCTCTCCCAGCTGTTTGTCTGTGCTGCGGGAGGGGATGTAGGCCTGCACGTTGAAGCAGTAATTCACCCCAGGATCTATATCCCCCTCTTCTAGCTCTATCTCACTGCTTGCAGAGATCTTTGTTCTAATGTATTTAATTTTGTATAACTTGTACATTACTGTTTTACTATCATAAAAAAATCTAATATTCATTACACACATAGAGAGATTTCCCATGCAATATAATCAGAAGTAAGCTTGCTAATCATCCACATTTAATTTACACTGAGCAAAAATATAAAACAACATACAACAATTTCAAAGGTTTTACTAAGTTACAGTTCATTTAAGGAAATCAGTCAATTGAAATAAATAAATTAGGCCCTAATCTATGTATTTTACATGACTGGGAATACAGATATGCATCTGTTGGTCACAGATACCTTAAAAAAAGGTAGGGGCATGGATCAGAAAACCAGTCAGTATCTGGTGTGACCATCATTTGCCTCACGCAGCACGACACATCTCCTTCGCATAGAGTTGATCAAGCTGTTGATTGTGGCCTGTTGATCAGGCTGTTGATGTTGTTCCACTCCTCTTCAATGTCTGTGCGAAGTGGGAGGATATTGGCGGGAACTGGAACATGCTGTCGTACACATCAATCCAGAGCATAGCAAACATGCTCAATGGGTGACATGGCTGGTGAGAATGCAGGCCATGGAAGAACTGGGACATTTTCAGCTACCAGGAATTTTGTACAGCTCCTTGCGACATGGGGCTGTGCAATATCATCCTGTAACATGAGGTGATGGTGGTGGATGAATGACACGACAATGGGCCTCAGGATTTTGTCACGATATCTCCGTGCATTCAAATTGCCATCGATAAAATACAATTGTGTTTGTTGTCTGTAACTTACGCCTGCCCATACCATAACTCCACTGCCACCATGGGGCACTCTGTTCACAATGTTGATATCAGCAAACCGCTCACCCACACGACGCCATCTGCCCGGTACAGGTGAAACCGGGATTAATCCGTGAAGAGCACACTTCTCCAGCATGCCAGTAGCCATCGATGGTGAGCATTTGCCCACTGAAGTTGGTTACTAGCCAAACTGCAGTCAGGTCAAGACTCTGGTGAGGACGACGAGCACGCAGATGAGCTTCCTTGAGACAGTTTCTGACAGTTTGTGCAGAAATTCTTCGGTTGTTCAAACCCACAGTTTCATCAGCTTTCGGGTGGTTCATCTKAGACCATCCCACAGGTGAAGAAGCTGGATGTGGAGGTCCTGGACTGGTGTGGTTACACGTGGTCTGCAGTTGTGAGGCCGGTTGGACGTACTGACAAATTCTCTAAAATAGCCCTGGCAACAGCTCTGGTGGACATTCCTGCAGTCAGCATGCCAATTAAATGCTCAAAACTTGAGACATCTGTGGCATTGTGTTGTGTGACAAAACTGCACATTTTAGAGTGGCCTTTTATTGTTCCCAGCACAAGGTGCACCTGTGTAATGATCCTGCTGTTTAATCAGCTTCTTGATATGTCACTCCATTGGTGGATGGGTTATCTTGGCAAAGGAGAATGCTCACTAACAAGGATGTAAAGAAATGTGAGCAAAACATTTTTGAGATATAAGCTTTTTTGCATATGGAAAATTTCAGTGATCTTTTATTTCAGCTCATCAAAGATGGGACCAACACTTTACATGTTGCGTTTATCTTTTTGTTCAGCATAATTATATTCCTTGACTTGCACCTTTAAGGAGCCTAAACCATTGATGAATGTCTATCTCATTTGGTTTGACTCCAGGCCCTAGAGGACTTTTAGGAAATGTAAATATCTAGTATAGGGCTGACATTTTTATTACCCTCCCCTTTGAGCTTACCTTTGAACAGCAGCTCATCAGCGAAGACATCCCGGATGGTTCTCTGTTGGTTCTGCTTATTGAACAGGGCTGTGAGAGGGTCTTCTACATACAGGGTGATCTTCCTCTTGTCTTTGCTCATCTCGATTTTGAACTCAGGTCTGCCTATAAGCGCTGGAAGGAGAAATATCACGAGAGGTTGACAAGCTTGCGTGTCACACCTGGCCCCACTTTGTGACACTGGCGTGCAGTTGGAATWGAAAACAACGAAAGTCACACACTCTTCTTTCTCCCGGTGATTTATAGAAGAACCAACATTTCTACACTGGCATGCAGAAAATGTTCCCTGATACATGGCTGTTGATTCCTATGGCACCACAGGTGTTAACAGCCATGTATCAGGGCATGCGAAAAATGTGTAATTGTATGGCTGGGGTACCTACTGTCATTGTAATGGGTGAACCTCTCCGACCTTGTGTGGAGGAACTCTATGCGGTCAGAGTTCAAGCCAAGTAGGGGTTTTGAGAGGACATCAGAGGAGTATATGGCCTTCAGGTCCAAAAGAGAGTCCTGATACAGTGTTGGTTCTTCCTTCTGTTCTGACCGATTCTGAAATAAAGAAGATATTTATGATACAGTCACAACATCGTTCTGATACTGTTAGCGTTCCCCTCTCTGTTCTGGCCAATACTGATATAGACGTAATGGTAGGTTTCAGTCAAAGGATTATCATTATCTTCAAACATGMTTTTTTGTTGTATTTAGGTAATTCATTGGGTCTGGATTGGAATCTTGGTTCAACAATAAGAAAAGTGCCAAATATGAATCTTTGACTTGAATCATAGTATTGAGCTCTTTGCACCACATATCACACACATTGTACTTCATTAAAAAAATATTTGTATTCTTTCTATTTTCAGCTCCAAACCCCCTTGATCTATTCAACAGTTCACGGGCAATTTGGCCAGTGTTGATTTTTCAGTAACATTTCTAATGTTAATTCAGGAGTTAAAGCTGTAAAAGAACACTCAGTGGTGTAAAAGAACCCCAAGTGTTGGTGTTAATAACCAGAGTTATTGTTTTACACTGTTGACATTAAAACAGTCCCATAAAAACCACACCTGTTATTTTCATATTTCCCAGCATGCTCAACTGCAGGTAGATTTTTTTAGGATTGTTTTTAATATCTGTGTTTTTGCATGTTCCCTACATTGATTGATTGATTGATTGATTGATTGATTGATTAATCTTATGCTACACCAAGATACATAACACATTTTTCTAAACTAATCCAATCAGTTAGTAAGATTTATTGCAGCCATTACGGAAATAGTTGATCCCATTTAAATGATTTAAGTAGTGTTTAAAAAAAATCAAGTTTACTAACCATGTCAATTAATTAAGAATGCAGGTTTCTGGTGAATAAAAAATCTAATTTGGATGCCCAACTCTGGCTGGATTGCAATAGGAATTCCATATCACTTTACAAGCTAACATAATGTGACTTGCAGGCCTGATGCAGCCTTTTAACCAGGAGTTTCCTAACACCGCCGTGTTATAGTAAAAATGGGCCATCAACTAGGCCAATAAGTAAGGCCTTATGATATAGATAGAGTATGTAATGTATTGTCATAGTTTCATGTTAATGATAACATTCGCCCTAGGAACTCACTTGGTGAAAGCCACAGGACTTTAAAAGGAAGGAATCCAACAACTAACAAATGTAGTCATGGGTGTTAACTCTACAATTTACTCAAAAAGAAAACGAACCCTGGGAAATATGCAAATTAGGCTTTACACCATCCAGTGTTAAAACAACACCAAAAATGATTTACTGTAACACWAAAGGTTTTAACTTCTTACACTGAGAAAGTGTAACAGCGTCAGCACRAAGCAAAGTGATTCCAGTTMACTCTGAATCAAGTGTTATGTTTTACACTGTAGGTGTTGCGTATTACTCTACAGTAGAGCTATGCAAACACRACAATCAAATTCCTTTGAACACTTRAAGAGTAAAAAGGGGAACACTGAAACAGAGTRAAATCTTTACCACTTTCAAAASTGTTATTTTAAGACCAGTACAAGTGGGGATCATATGTTCACTGAAAATAGTGTACATTTGAAACTTTCAGAGTTAAATGTACATCATAGATTTTTCTGTGTATAAGATGCATTTCTGAAAACCCTTTTAGCAGATCAATAGTGTAGTCTGATCACATCAGTCCTGCCCTCCTACTGCTCTCTAACACATCACCCTGACTCTTCAGGGTCAGAGACTGAGACTGGGAATAGGTTAGTGCAGATCTCCCACGATAATGTGATTATAGGCAACATCTTTTTAATATTTAATGGAGATGTTTCATTTCATGAATAGTATAAGGCAGTAATGTAGTATTCGGTAATAACTTGATGTCGGCAACTGAACTTTTTCGACCAACCATTCAATAATCATTGAAGTGCCAGATAAACACACGGTTTCTTTCATCAATATCCGGCCTTAATCAACGAATAATTTCGACTGCATGTATTCCTTTTTCTGTCAAAAGATTGAATTAATGAGCAGAGACAGTGTGGGCGTAGAGATGAGCGGCTGCAACAGGTTACGTGTTCTATCGGTTTCAAAGTAAAAGCTATGTGACTATCTGACGTTACCTGACCATCGCTCCAGCTAGCTAGCTTTCGATAGATTAGTTACAATAAGGGCCAACAAGTAACATGAGTTAATTAGCTAGCTGCCTTGATGGCTTTACTGACAAACAAGACAGGGTGGGTGCGCGCACTATCTGTGTATACACTGGCCAAGGATCGTCCAGCCCCAGCTAACACGGCTTACATAGGCTACCAATTTTT
This sequence comes from Salvelinus sp. IW2-2015, assembly GCF_002910315.2. NCBI lineage: Eukaryota > Metazoa > Chordata > Actinopteri > Salmoniformes > Salmonidae > Salvelinus > Salvelinus sp. IW2-2015. The sequence goes on from NC_036854.1 coordinate 37,846,377, forward strand.
GACAATTACCCTCTCTCTCTCTGCCATTAAGTGAGTATTAATGAATTATCAGCAGTAGTCAGTGGCGAAGCTTCAGCCGGGGCAGTCACACCAGGTCCCTCCGTACAGGCCCAGGTCTGCGGAGCCGTGGCGACATTATATAATTTGAATACCACACCACCATGCCTAAGTATTATTGTTGACACGTGTCTATCACAWTATCGTTTTGAAAAAAGCTTTTTTTAACCTATGCTATATGATAAATGATCCAACTGCAACTGATGGTTTCACCAACAAAATGTTTTTTTTTGCCACTACATAAGCCAGCATGATATTTTAGTGTATGGATGACAATAAATCTAATTAATTTGCTAAATAAATCATATTATTCAATAGTTTCAATACCATGTTAAGTTTATGAAATGCATTCTGGGATTCATTGTGCAAATACTCTCCAAATCATTGTTGTTTCTGCCAACGTTTTAAGCAACTGTTGAGCTAGCTATCAAGAGGGGAAATCATTTATTTTCTTTGTATTTTTTTATTTCACKTTTATTTAACCAGGTAGGCCAGTTGAGAACAGGTTCTCATTAACAACTGCGACGTGGCCAAGATAAAGCAAAGCAGTACGGCAAAAACAACAACACAGAGTTACACATAAGCAAACATAACAAACATAACACAATAGAAAAAAAATGAAAAATCTATGTACAGTGTGTGCAAATGTAGAAGAGTAGGGAGTTAGCAAAAAATAGGCCATAGAGGCGAAATAATTAATGCTAAATTATTAATTTAGCATTAACACTGGAGAGATAGATGTGCAGATGATGATGTGCAAGTAGAGATACTGGGATGCAAAAGAAAAAGAGGGTAAGTAATAATATGGGGATGAGGTAGTTGGATGTGCTATTTACAGATTGGGTGTGTACAGGTACAGTGATTGGTAAGCTGCTCTGACAGCTGATGCTTAAAGTTAGAGAGGGAGATATAAGACTCCAGTTTCACTGATTTTTGCAATTCGTTCCAGTCATTGGCAGCAGAGAACTGGAAGGAAAGGCGGCCAAAGGAATTGTTGGCTTTGGGGATATTCACTGAAATATACCTGTTGGAGCGCGTGCTACGGGTGGGTGTTGCTATGGTGACCCGTGAGCTGGGATAAGGTGGGGCTTTACCTAGCAAAGACTTATAGATGACCTGGAGCCAGTGGGTTTGGCAATGAATATGTAGTGACGGCCAGCCAACGAGAGCATACAGGTCGCAGTGTTGGGTAGTTGTCACGCCCTGGCCTTAGTTATCTTTGTTCTCTTTATTATTTTGGTTAGGTCAGGGTGTGACGAGGGTGGTTTGTATGTTTTTGTCTCGTCTAGGGTGTTTGTACTGTCTAGGAGTTTGTTGTAGATTTATGGGGTTGTGTTCATTATAGGTGTTTATGTAAGTTTATGGTTGCCTAGATTGGTTCTCAATTAGAGGCAGGTGTTTATCGTTGTCTCTGATTGGGAACCATATTTAGGCAGCCATGTTCTTTGGGTATTTTGTGGGTGATTGTCTATGTCTAAGTTGCCTGTGTCTGCACTTATTGTTTATTATAGCTTCACATTCGTCGGTTTGTTGTTTTGTTTAGTTTGTTAGTGTTCTTCATTTTTTCGTCTTCAAAAAGAAGATGTATTGTTATCACGCTGCGCCTTGGTCCTCCTCTCTTCCACAATACAACGATCGTGACAGTAGTATATGGGGCTTTGGTGACAAAACGGATGGCACTGTGATAGACTACATCCAGTTTGCTGAGAGAGTGTTGGGGGGCTATTTTGTAAATTACATCGCCGAAGTCAAGGATCGGTAGGATAGTCAGTTTTACGAGGGTATGTTTGGCAGCATGAGTGAAGGAGGCTTTGTGAAATAGGAAGCCGATTCTAGATTAATTTTGGATTGAGATGCTTAATGTGAGTCTGGAAGGAGAGTTTACAGTCTAACCAGACACCTAGGTATTTGTAGTTGTCCACATATTCTAAGTCAGAACCGGCCAGAGTAGTGATGCTAGTCGGGCGGGAGGGTGCAGGCAGCAAACGGTTGAAGCACATGCACTTAGTTTTACTAGCATTTAACAGCAGTTGGAGGCCACGGAAAGAGTGTTGTATGGCGTTGAAGCTTGTTTGAAGGTTTGTCGCACAGTGTCCAAAGATGGGCACGATGTATACAGAATGGTGTCGTCTGCGTAGAGGTGGATCAGAGAATCGCACCAGCAAGAGCGACATCATTGATATATACAGAGAAAAGAGTCGGCCCGAGAATTGAACCCTGTGGTACACCCATAGAGACTGCCAGATGTCCGGACAACAGCCCTCCAATTTGACACACTGAACTCTATCTGAGAAGTAGTTGGTGAACCAGGCGAGGCAGTCATTGAGAAGCCAAGGCTATTGAGTCAGCTGATAAGAATGCGGTGATTGACAGAGTCGAAAGCCTTGGCCAGGTCGATGAAACGGCTGCATAGTACTGTCTTTTATCTATGGCGGTTATGATAGCGTTTAGGACCTTGAGCATGGATGAGGTGCACCCATGACCAGCTCGGAAACCAGATTGCATAGTGGAGAAGGTACGTTGGGATTCGAAATGATCGGTGATCTGTTTGTTAACTTGGCTTTCGAAGATTTTAAAAAGGCAGGGCAGGATGGATATAGGTCTATAACAGTTTGGGTCTAGAGTGTCTCCCCCATTGAAGAGGGGGATGACCGCAGCAGCCTTCCAATCTTTGGGGATCTCAGACGTTACGAAAGAGAGGTTGAATAGGCTAGTAATAGGGGTTGCAACAATTTCGGCGGATCATTTTAGAAAGAGAGGGTCCAGATTGTCTAGCCCAGCTGACTTGTAGCGATCCAGATTTTGCAGCTCTTTCAGAACATCAGCTGTCTGGATTTAGGTGAAGGAGAAGCAGGGGGGGGGCTTGGACAAGTTGCTGCAGGGGGGGCTGAGATGTTGGCCAGGGTAGGGGTAGCCAGGTGGAAAGCATGGCCAGCCGTAGAAAAATTCTTATTGAAATGATTATTGTAGATTTATCGGTGGTGACAGTGTTCCTATCCTCAATGGCACTATTGACACAGAAATGGAGAGAGGCGTGCATGACGCAGCAAATTTGCAGTAAGGCAGCTGGGAGGAGGTGCTCATATTCTCCATGGACTTTACAGTGGTCCAATACTTTTGGGAGTAGTGCTACAGGAAGCACATTTCTTGATGATAAAGCTAGCCTTAGCTTTCCTAACTGACTGAGTATATTGGTTCCTGACTTCCCTGAAAAGTTGCATATCGCAGGGACTATTCGATGCTAATGTAGAACGCCACAGGAAGTTTTTGTGCTGGTCAAGGGCAGTCAAGTCTGGGGTGAACCAAGGGCTATATCTGTTCTTAGTTCTACATTTTTTTGAATTGGGCATGCTTATTTAAGATGGTGAGGAAAGCACTTTTGAAGAGCAACCAGGCATCCTCTACTGACGGGATGAGGTCAATATCCTTCCAGGATACCCGGGCCAAGTCGATTAGAAAGGCCTGCTCGCTGAAGTGTTTTAGGGAGCATTTGACAGTGATGAGGGGTGGTCGTTTGACCGCGGACCCATTACGCACGCAGGCAATGAGGCAGTGATCGCTGAGATCCTGGTTGAAGACAGCAGAGGTGTATTTAGAGGGCAAGTTGATCAGGATGATATCTAAGAGGCTCTATTGGCTCTATGTTATACTGATCACACTACAGTAATCCCTCGTTTATCGCGGGGGTTACGTTCCGAAAATGCCCGCGATAAGTGAAATCCGCGAAATAGAATTATTTTTTTTTTTTTACAATTAGCAACTATTACATGTATACAAATACAGTGACTCACGTGTAGGCCGTTTCACTGCTCTTCAGACTGGGCCGCTGCATCCTGACTGCGCTCTGCAGTGTTCTCTTCTTCTGAAGCCCGCGGTGCAGGTGTGTTTGTTCGGGAGAAGAACATAGTGATAGGCAGCTGTTGTCGCTCTTTTTTCTTCTTTGCAAAAAGATCCTTGTACACCGACATGCCACCATCGATTACGTTGGAAACTGTAATGAACGGCTCTCAAAGGGTCCCATTCCTCAGCTACTCGCTTAAGTTCAGTGGCCATTCGCACCATGGTTGCTAAGCGACCAAGCGTTAGTCCTTCCTCCTCATCTCTCGTGTCCTCTTCTCCCTCTTCTCTTCATCGTCGCTTTGTGGCTTTGTCATTTCTGCCAGCTCTGCATCGGTCAGCGGCTGTGCGTCTCCACAATCAGGGCGTTTATGTCATCCGGACTCATGTCATTAAAGCCGTCTCCTCCAATCTGTTTAGCCAGATTCACAGCTGTTTCTACGGCAGAGTGGTGGACCTCGTCAGCGAGGCTCCGGTTGCGTTTTGCACTGCCTCTGGCCATAGTTTTTTCCAGCAGGCCTTCAGAGTTTCCGTTTTCATTTCCTGAATGGCCCTCTGAATGTTTTGGAGACACGATGCGATGGTGTATCCACGCCAGTAGTCCTTCAGTGAGAAATCTTGATCCGAGTCCATAGCGTCAACAAGATGTTGCAGGGTGTTGCGCGTATAGAGAGCCTTGAAAGCACGGATGACTCCTTGGTCCATGGGCTGAATCAGGGATGTAGTGTTTGGCGGCAGAAATTCGATTTGCACACCATCATATGCCAAATCATTACCGTGACCTCCGGCGTTGTCAAGGAGCAGAAGCACTTTAAAGTTCAGTCCCTTTCCTCTCAAATAACACTTGACCTCCGGGATGAAACAGTTTTTGAACCAATCCAGATTGAGCGCTTTTGTCATCCAAGCCTTTGCATTGTACATCCAGTAAACAGGCAAATCATCCTTTTTTTTGTTTTTCAGCGCCCTGGGATTTTTAGACCTGTAAATCAGCCCCGGTTTAATCACGAAACCTCGGCATTTCCGCACATAGCCAGGGTCAAACGGTCTTTGTGAACTTTAAATCCTGGGGCTTTGGCTTCTTCCTGCATGATGAAGGTGCGGGAGGGCATTCGTTTCCAAATAAGGCAGTCTCATCCATGTTAAAAACTTGTTCGGGCTTATATCCCCCCTCCTCAATGATCGCTTGAATTATTTGTTCACCAAGGCTTCTGCCTCAGCGGTATCCGCAGACGCCATCTCACCGTGCAGACAAACATTTTTAAGTCCAAAGCGTTTCTTAAACTTTCAAACCAGCCCTTGCTTGCATTAAATGCGCTTGGCACTTTGTCAGCAGCACTTGCTGGGGGCCTGGCATCCTCTCCCACTGTGTCAGCAGCACTTGCTGAGGGCCCGGCATCCTCTCCCTCTTCCCCGTCACTGACAGCAAAGTTTTCATACAGCATCTCGCTTTTGTGCAGATAACGTTTGTATCCAGGGTTATGTTTTTTTTTCCTGCAGTCATTAATCCACAGAGCTAATGCCGTCTCCATCCGTACCATGGTCTTGTTGCGGACAGTTACAACCCTTTTTGCATTCGTATTAAAATTGACTGCTGCTGTCGTCCTTATGTTTTTTTCCTCCTTCTTTATGTAACGAACGGAAGATTCATTGATTCCGTAATGGCGAGCAACGGCTGCATAGCTTTTACCTTCCCTTAGCATGTCCAGAAGTTTAACTTTATCTGAGATAGGTAGCATCTTCCGCCGTTTGGGCCCATCCGCAGGTGCTTTTGTCGGTCCAGGCCGTTTCGTCGACATTATGGGTTTAGGAGATGTTCGAAATTACAAGATAATTTGGCCAACTTAATGTAAATTTGCCAAGCTGTTTTATGTACGTACACATAACTGCACGAGACGACAAAATGATAGCACAATTCGTAGCATGTTTTGATACAAGAAGCGGGAGTGAGTTTTTAGCGAATCAGAATGCAGAGCACAATGCACCAAAAAAAAAAAAAAAATGCATTATGAAAATCCGCGAAATAGCGAATCCGCGATAAGTGAACCGCGAAGTGGCGAGGGATCACTGTATACGTTTTTGGGCGTGTAGATAGGGTGTCCTTGTTCGATAGAGTCATTGGACGTCTTTCAACGAAGTTCCTATCAGAGGTTTCATTGCTAAATATACAAGCTGACACATTTTTTTCTAGTCACTGAAAGACTACAACTTGTGTGGGGACGATGCTTCAATGCTCTGGCCCCGTCCCTCCTCCAGGGCAGGTTTTTTTGAAAGGGAGGCCGACACTAATACAATCCTTTGGGCAAAACTGAAATCGCTTCAAGTGATTCCTCTCATCAACAAGAATCTGACAATGAGGCATTTGTTTATGTTCTATTCGCTACATGGTGACATTCAACCTTACATGTTTCAACTGGAATATAGCAAGAGTTGGATTTAGCTAGAAACTCAGCTACAGCCGATGCCAGCACCAAGTGGGAAGATGACAAATACGGTGGCTAGCTAAGTAAGTTATTTTTCCTGCAAGCCACATAGCTAGCTAGCTAACTTTAGTTTTTCTACTGAAACGCATATTGTGTATTGCTGGCTAACATTATTTTTCTTTTTGCTAACTTAGCTAGCTACACTAGCTACTAGCTTCCTAAGTTAGCTAAAAGCTACAAGTTTTTTTTTACCTGTATTGAAAACAGATCATCACGTCTTCAATTTTATCAATTATTTACGTTAAAAAATACCTAAAGTTGTATTACAAAAGTAGTTTGAAATGTTTTGGCAAAGTTTACAGGTAACTTTTGAGATATTTTGTAGTCACGTTTCACAAGTTGGAACCGGTGTTTTCTGGATCAAACGCGCCAAATAAATGGACATTTAGGATATATATAGACGGAATTAATCGAACAAAAGGACCATTTGAGATGTTTATGGGACATATTGAGTGCCAACAACAAGAAGCTCGTCAAAGGTAAGGCATGAATTATATTTTCATTTCTGCATTTTGTGTCGCGCCTGCAGGGTTGAAATATGCTTCTCTCTCTTTGTTTACTATGGTGCTAACTCAGATAATAGCATCGTTTGCTTTCGCCGAAAAGCCTATTGAATTCTGACGTGTTGGCTGGATCAACCAGCGTAGCTTTAATTTGGTATCTTTCATGTGTGATTTAATGAAAGTTTTGATTTTTATAGTTATTTAATTTGAATTTGGCGCTTAGCATTTTCTCTGGCTTTTGGCCAAGTGAGACAGTAGCGTCCCGCCTAAACTCAGATTTTGGGATATAAATATTAACTTTACCGAACAAAACATACATGTATTGTGTAACATGAAGTCCTATGAGTGTCATCTGATGAAGATCATCAAAGGTTAGTGATTAATTTTATCTCTATTTRTGCTTTTTCTTACTCCTCTCTTTGGCTGGAAAAATGGCTGTGTTTTTCTGTGGCTATGTACTGACCTAACATAATCGCAAGGTGTGCTTTCGCCGTAAATTCATTTTGAAATCAGACATGTTGGCTGGATTCACAACAAGTGTAGCTTTAATTTGGTGTCTTTCATGTGTGATTTCATGAAAGTTKTATTTTTATAGTAATTTATTTGAATTTGGCGCTCTGCATTTTTACTGGCTTTTGGCCAAGTGGGACGTTAGCGTTAGCGAAGTTAAAGCTAAGTATATCAGCAAACGTTAGCACAGGACTGGAGTTGAATGGCTAGTTAGCCTGGTGCCTGCTAACTTGTTTATAACTTATTAGCGAACGTGTAACATCAGCAACTGTAAATCYTTTCATTTATTGGGTAAAAGACCACCAACGTTGCGGCATCACTGTGCCGAAACGTTGGTGGTGTTRTACCCAATAAATTACTGGGAGGTTATATACATTTGAAGTCGGAAGTTTACATACACTTAGGGTAGAGCCATTGAAACTCGTTTTTCAACCACTCCACAAATTTCTTGTCAACAAACTTTAGTTTTGACAAATCGGTTAGGACATCTACTTTGTGCATAACACAAGTAATTTTTCCAACAATTGTTTACAAATAGATTTTTTCACTTAGAATTCACTGTATCACAATCCCAGTGGGTCAGAAGTTTACATACACTAAGTTAACTGTGCCTTTAAACAGCTTGGAAAATTCCAGAAAATGATGTCATGGCTTTAGAAGCTTCTGATAGGCTAATTGACATCATTTGAGTCAATTCGAGGTGTACTTGTGGATGTATTTCAAGGCCTACCTTCAAACTCAGTGCCTCTTTGCTTGACATCATGGAAAATCAAAAGAAATCAGCCAAGACCTCAGAAAACAAATTGTATACTTCCACAAGTCTGGTTCATCCTTGGGAGCAATTTCCAAATGCCTGAAGATACCACATTCCTCTGTACAAACAATAGTATGCAAGTATAAACACCATGGACGACGCAGCCGTCATACCGCTCAGGAAGGAGATGCGTTCTGTCTCCTAGAGATGAACGTACTTTGGTGCAAAAAGTGCAAATCAATCCCAGAACAACAGCAAAGGACCTTGTGAAGATGCTGGAGGAAACAGGTCCAAAATGATCTGTATCCACAGTAAAACGATTCCTATATCGACATAACCTGAAAGTTCTCTCAGCAAGGAAGAAGACACTGCTCCGAAACCGCCAAAAAAGCCAGACTACGGTTTGCAACTGCACATGGGGACAAAGATCATACATTTTGAAGAAATGTCCTCTGGTCTGATTCTACCCTAATGTTGATGTTATGCTGGCACTGTTCAACTGTCTTCAAACTGTACAATAGAGTACGACACATGATGCACAGGCCATACCTCTGTCATCTATCATCAGCTCAAGTACTTGTGAAGAAGTTACTGGTCTCGTCCAAATGGCACCCTATTCCATATATAGTGTACTACTTTTGACCAGGGCCTACAGGCCTACATAGGGAGCCATTGGTCATACAATGTCTTTATCAGCTGAGAAGGGTCTGTTTGGAGGGATCCAGATTATCTGAGAGTTGCATGGTTATGGCCCTGCTCTGCATGCATTCCACAACCACTCTGCCAGCAGCTCTTAGAGAGATTGGTAAAAATTAAAACAAGGATCTACAAGACCAGGCTTGACCAGTATGCAGAGCTTTACACAATCATTCTGGGAACTCTGAAAGCTGTTTTAATTGTTGGGATACCGAATGGCTTTCTTCATGCTTGGTTTTAAAAGACACACAGAAACAAACAAATAGACAGTCAGACAGTCAATCATTAAACCATTTGCAAAAATAAACAGACTGACACTTGGGCACTGTAAAAAAACTAACATTTTATTTTGCCTCTCTTACCCCGTCTTTCTTGTGCTGTTTTTTTTATGTGTTTTCTTAAACTTTGATCATACTTGACCCTCTCGTTCTCATTCTTAAGACTCAGAGACTTCCGCAGTAAGGTTTTTACAGTAAAAACATGACATAAAACTGTGCGTCCTCTGTCTGACTTTTTTGAGTATGACTGTATTGTCATATCATATATTTGAGTATTTATTAGGATCTCCATTAGCTGCTGGCAAAAGCTGCACACTCTCGATCCACGATATGGCACAGGATGAAAACACATACGTTTTTTTGGCAGCAGACTATTTTTGATATTGTTAAAAGCTGCACTGAAGTCTATCAAAACAGTCCACAATTTCTTTCGCCAATCTATCTGCCATTTGTGTAAATGCGTACATGTTGAGTGCCCTTCCTTATAAGAGCTGAAGTCAGTTGTCTGATAATAGTTGTAATTAGCACTGTAAATAAATTATGTCAGACACCATTTTTTCTAAAGTTTACTATGGTCGGTAGAGCAGATGATTGTCTTCCATAATTTGACACTTCAGGTAAGTGTGCTTTGCTATTCATGGTTAACATCTTACTTTGTCCCTCCAGACCTGAGGGCATGCACACATCCTGTAGCGTTAGATAAAGATGCCAATAATGGATGGCAATAATCCACTACCATCCTCAATGATTTTCCATTCACGTTGTCGTGCCAGGTGGTTTGGCAATTATTGACAAACCACAATCACTTAAAGAATCAGTTACAATGCTTGTCTTTCATTATTTGGCCAGTATACATGGTTATAAAGTTTCAGAGTTTGTTGTTGCCATGTCAGGCCTAAAATTCCTAATCTTGCCTGTAAAAAAGTAATTAAATTAATTGGCAATATCAGAGGGTTTTGTGTCACGACAGTCATGAATAATTGGACCAAGGCGCAGCGTGAGTAAGTTCCACATTTTAATGATAGTTAGACTTCCAAAACAACAAAGACATAACGATTGTGAAATACGTAGTGCACATAAGCACTCACACAAAACATTATCCACATCGCAGGTGGGAAAAAGGACACGCTAAGTATGTTCCCCAATTAGAGGTAACGATTATCAGCTGCCTCCAATTGGGAACTCACACACACCAACATATAAATACAATACCTAGCAACCCCCCTAGTCACGCCCGACCCACTACGCCACAGAGAACCCCGAGGCTCCCCATGTCAAGGCGTGACAGTACCCCCTCCCCCAAGGTGCGGACTCTGACCGCAAAACTGAAACTAGATGGGAGATTAGGTGGGCAACAGTCGCCCGTGCGGCTCCAGTGCGGACGTAGCACCCGCTCAAAGCTCGGATCCGGCCATGGAGCAGAGGAAGGCTCCGCCATGGAGCGGGACTGGACGCCTGGACTGGGCACCGGCGCAGAGGAAGACTCTGGCCATGGAGCGGGACTGGACACTGTGCCTGGACTGGGCACCGCGCACAGAGGAAGGCTCCGCCATGGAGCGGACTGGACACTGTGCCTGGACTGGGCATCGGCGCAGTGGAAGCTCCGGCCATGGCAATGGCGCAGGAGGCTCCGGGCCGTGGACCGTCACTGGAGGCTCTGAACTGTGAACCGTCGCTGGAAGCCCTGGACTGTAAGCCTCGCTGGAGGTTCCGGGCTGTAGACCATCGCTGAGACTCCGGACTGTACACACACACTGGTGGATGAGGTCGGGGAGCGACGCCAGGACGCACCAGGCTGGGAAGGCGCACTAGAGGCCTGGTTCGTGGAGCCGGCACAGGTGCACCAGACTGATGACACGCTCTTCAGAGCAAGTGTGGGGACCGGCACAGGACGTACCGGGCTAGGAAGGCGCACTGGAGCCTGGTGTGTGGAGCCGGCACAGGGTATCACCGGACTGATGACACGCTCTTCAGGGCGAATGCGGGGAGCCGGCACGAGACGTACCGGGCTAGGAAGCGCACTGGAGCCTGGTGCGTGGAGCCGCCACAGGTGGCACCGGACTGATGACACGCTCTTCAGAGCTCGGTGTGCAAGACGGCACAGACGTACCGGGCTGGGGAGGTGCACTGGAGGCCTGGTGCGTGGAGCCGGCACAGGTGGCACCAGACTGATGACACGCTCTTCAACAAGTGTGGGGAGCCAGCACAGGACGTACCGGGCTGGGAGGCGCACTGGAGGCCTGGTGCGTGAGCCGGCACAGGTTTCACCGCGGACGCATGATGACACACTCTTCCGGCGAGTCGCGGAGCCGGTACAGGACGTACCCGGGCTGGGAAGGCGCACTGGAGCCTGGTGCGTGGAGCCGGCACAGGTCTCACCGGACTGATGATACACTCTTCCGGGCGAGTGCGGGAGCCGGTACAGGACGTACCGAATGGAAGGCGCACTGCGAGGCCTGGTGCGTGGAGCGGCACAGGCTGCACCGACTGAGGACACGCTCCTCAAAACGCCTGCGCTGCCAGCATACTCCTAGCCAAACATCTCTCTCCGATATCCTTCCTCAAAACTGCTCCATCGACTCCCAACGGCCTCTGGCTTTCCTCGCTCGGCTCGGCGCGACGCGCCGCTTGTGCCCCAAAAAGAATCTTGTGGGTTGCCTTGGGCTGTTGTGGCCGCGGACCCCGCGTCGTAGCTGTCCTCCATTACTCCCGGACGCAGGAAGGGTCTCGCATCCACCCAGTATTTCCTCCCATGTCCAACTCTCCTTTACCTCTCTGGCACGCTGCTTGGTCGTAATGGTGGGATATTCTGTCACGACTATCATATGAATAATTGACCAAGGCGCAGCGTGAGTAGAGTTCCACATTTAATGATAGTGAGACTTCCAAAACAACAAAGATATAACGATCGTGATTAATAGTGAAGCATT
>NC_036854.1:37858446-37886735 GCF_002910315.2 Salvelinus sp. IW2-2015
CATCCTTGGGAGCAATTTCCAAATGCCTGAAGATACCACATTCCTCTGTACAAACAATAGTATGCAAGTATAAACACCATGGGACGACGCAGCCGTCATACCGCTCAGGAAGGAGATGCGTTCTGTGTTCTGTCTCCTAGAGATGAACGTACTTTGGTGCAAAAAGTGCAAATCAATCCCAGAACAACAGCAAAGGACCTTGTGAAGATGCTGGAGGAAACAGGTCCAAAATGATCTGTATCCACAGTAAAACGATTCCTATATCGACATAACCTGAAAGTTCTCTCAGCAAGGAAGAAGACACTGCTCCGAAACCGCCCAAAAAAGCCAGACTACGGTTTGCAACTGCACATGGGGACAAAGATCATACATTTTGAAGAAATGTCCTCTGGTCTGATTCTACCCTAATGTTGATGTTATGCTGGCACTGTTCAACTGTCYTTCAAACTGTACAATAGAGTACGACACATGATGCACAGGCRCATACCTCTGTCATCTATCATCAGCTCAAGTACTTGTGAAGAAGTTACTGGTCTCGTCCCAAATGGCACCCTATTCCATATATAGTGTACTACTTTTGACCAGGGCCTACAGGCCTACATAGGGAGCCATCTGGGATGCATACAATGTCTTTATCAGCTGAGAAGGYTCTGGTTTGGAGGGGATCCAGATTATCTGTAGWGTTGCATGGTTATGGCCCTGCTCTGCATGCATTCCACAACCACTCTGGCCAGCAGCTCTTAGAGAGATTGGTAAAAATTAAAACAAGGATCTACAAGACCAGGCTTGACCAGTATGCAGAGCTTTACACAATCATTCTGGGAACTCTGAAAGCTGTTTTAATTGGTTGTTGTTATACCGAATGGCTGTTCTTCATGCTTGGTTTTAAAGAGACAGCACAGAAACCAAAGTAAGGCAGTCAGACAGTCAGTATAAACCATTTGCAAAAATAAACAGACTGACTACTGTGGTTGGGCACTGTAAAAAAACTAACATTTTATTTTGCCTCTCTARCACCGTCTTTCTTGGCTGTTTTCTTTGTTAGTGTTTTCTTAAACTTTGATCATGACTTTGACCCTCTCGTTCTCATTTCKTTAAGACTCAGAGACTTCCGGCAGTAAGGTTTTTACAGTAAAAACATGACATATAAACTGTGCGTCCTCTGTCTGACTTTGGTATGCTGTATTGTCATATCCATATTTTTYAGTATTTATTAGGATCTCCATTAGCTGCTGGCAAAAGCTGCACTCTCGATCCACGATATGGCACAGGATGAAAACACATACGTTTTTTTGGCAGCAGACTATTTTTGATATTGTGTAAAAGCTGCACTGAAGTCTACAAAACAGTTCCCACAATTTCTTTCCGCAATCATCTCATTGTGTAAATGCCGTACATGTTGAGTGCCCTTCCTTATAAGTATGCTGAAAGTCAGTTGTTAATTTGTTTACTGTGAAATAGCATTGTAATTTCAGACACCATTTTTTCCTAAAGTTTACTAAGTGTCGGTAGCAGGATGATTGGTCGGCTATTTGAACCATAAAGGGTGCTTTGCTATTCATGGTTAACGGTATTACTTTTGCTTCCCTCCAGACCTGAGGGCATGCACACATTCCTGTAGGCTTAGATTAAAGAATGGCCAATAGGAGTGCAATATAGTCCACTACCATCCTCAATGATTTTCCATTCACGTTGTCGTGCCAGGTGGTTTGGCATTATTGACAACCACAATCACTTAAAGAATTCGATTACAATGCTTGTCTTTCATTATTTGGCCAGTTATACATGGTATAAAGTTTCAGAGTTTGTTGTTGCCATGTCAGGCCTAATTTCCTAACTTTGCCTGTAAAAAAGTAATTAAATTAATTGGCAATATCAGAGGGTTTTGTGTCACGACAGTCGTATGAATAATTGGACCAAGGCGCAGCGTGAGTAGAGTTCCACATTTTAATGATAGTGAGACTTCCAAAACAACAAAGACATAACGATTGTGAAATACGTAGTGCACATAGGCACTCACACAAAACATTATCCCACATCGCAGGTGGGAAAAAGGACACGCAAGTATGTTCCCCAATTAGAGGTAACGATTATCAGCTGCCTCCAATTGGGAACCATACACACACCAACATATAAATACAAAACCTAGCAACCCCCCTAGTCACGCCCTGACCCACTACGCCACAGAGAACCCCGAGGGCTCTCCATGGTTCAGGGCGTGACAGTACCCCCCTCCCCCAAAGGTGCGGACTCTGACCGCAAAACCTGAAACTAGATGGGGAGGGTTAGGGTGGGCAACTAGCGTCGGTGGCGGCTCCAGTGCGGGACGTAGCACCCGCTCAGACTGCGGATCCGGCCATGGAGCAGAGGAAGGCCGCCATGGAGCGGGACTGGACGCTGGACTTGGGCACGGCGCAAGAAGACGTGCTAATCGTGCGGAGACAGAGGGCTGCGGCACTCACTGTGAGTCTGACGACGTGGTAGTGTCCACTGTATTCCTTGGACTGGGACCGGGCAACAGAGAAGGCGTCCGGCCATTGGAGCGGCACGCAGCACAGTGCCCTTTGGTACTTACGGTCGACTCGGACTCTCACAAGCCAGGAGGTGATATCAAGCTTACCTTGCGGAGCCCATTTCGGAATACCTAGGTCTCAACGGATGCGCGAGGATAGCCCTCGGCGCGCTGCCGTGGACCGTGAGTGAGAGGCGTGCATGTCAACTAATTTCGCACCGCTACTCTCGAGCAAGTCTCGGGAGCGTGGAGATCGCCCGCAGTCCTACGAGCGCGATCGGCTCTTGAACCATCGTCTGAGGAGAATTCACGTGGCACTGTACAACAGGCACGACTGGTGAGAGGTCGGCGTCGTAGGAACACCAGAGATCCAAACTGCATAGCAGACTGCTGGGAAGCGCACTTATGATGACGTTCGCTATGAAGCCGAGTGCACAGGAGTGCACCCTGACTTGCACTTCACGTGAGAGGCGCAATAGGTTTGTGGGGAGGCCGCGAGCAGCTTGCGTACCGGGAATCAGCGACGTGTCCATGCACTGGACACCTTCGCGACGACTTATGGCGATACTGAGTAGCGGACGCTTGTGTTGGAGCCGGCACAATGTGCGCACCTCATATATATAATCCTCTGGTTATATAACACGCACCGTGGTGGCGCGACGATCGGTCACAGGATTATCAGACTGGTCTCCGCAGGATATAGTCGTGTCAGGCCCGTAGGAGTCACCGAGGCCCGCATTGATGGAGAGGTGCCTGGGAGGCGGACTGGGAACTCGACGCACAGGTCGGCACCGGGACTGGATTGACACCCGCTGTGTGAGATGCGAAGTGTTGTCGTGAGCACTACGTCGAGGGACTTATATCAATGTCGCTTCGGTCTATAGCAGCTGCCTGTGTCAAGCACCTTAAAGGAACGGCTGTGCTCTGCGCAATGCTCCTTGTGTTCGCGTGTGAGCCGGCCACAGCGTTGGCACCAGAACTGATGACACCGCTTCTTTCAGAGCAAGTGTGGGAGCCAGCATCAGGAACCGCTACCACGGGCTGGTGCACGGCGCACTGGAGACCTTGTCCGTTGGGAGCTGCCGTGGGCCACCAGGTATACTATGGCTCTGACCGCGCAACCTCCTGATACGTACACCAGGATCTCCGGGCCGAGTTGCGCGGAGCCACATCACCTTGCTTGGGCGTCAGCTAACATGCAAAACACGAGTAACTGGCTGTGGTGACGCCGGCGCGATTCAGCGCCGTGTAGACGTGGATTATCCTCCCTCTCGTTCTGCAGTTGTCTGCCGATGAGCACAGGTCTTCACCGGACTGATGGAGTACAACCTCTCCACGATTCGGGGGCGACTGGCTGGGCTCAGCCAGCAACAGGAGGACACTGACCGTTACCGGAATGGAAGGCGCACTGAGGCCTGGTGCGTGGAGCCGGCCACGGCTGGCCAGCGCCCGGATCGCTTCACGTTTATCACCCTGACTGCTGCGCTGCAGCCATTACTTCCTAGCCAACACTCTTTCTCCGATATCCTTTTCCTCAAACTTGCTTCCAGCGACTCCCAGCACTGCCTCGTGGGCTCTCCTCGGCTCGGATCAAAACTTCTTATACTCTAGATCTGTACGACGCGCACATCCGTTGAGCCTGCTAACTCTCCCCAAAAAGGTTCACTGGGCTATAGTTTGCCCTTGTTGCCCGTTTGTGTCGTTCTAACTGCGCTCGTCTGACCTGTTCTCCTCCACTTGCCAAGCCATGCGATACGAGTCGACACGTCTACTTCCACCGGATTGCTGAGCGGCCGAATCTTTTAGCCGAGTGCGCTCTGTTATTCAGTTCAACTGCGACAGCCGATGTGAGTTTTAATCCGTGCTGGACTTTCCCGGCCAACGGATGGGTCTCGCATCATCTCCTCCCTCGAAGCCTTATTTTTCCTCGCCATGTGCGCTTCCAGGCACTGCTCCTTTACCTCCTGGGCAACGCCTGTGTCGGATACCGGAGTGGCACGCGTTCCTCCTGATCGATAGTTCGTGCATAGTTCACTCTATCGACTATCATAATGAATTAATTGGGACCAAGGCGCAGCGGTTCCCGAGTGTTTGATCGTCCACTAGTGACGCATGACCTAGTGACGATACTCTTGTCTAACAGATAGGACAACAACACGTATGAGACGGAGTTTGTCGGCTGACTGAATACCACTGACATATTAGCGATTCACTGATCACACGACAAAAAGTGTACGCTAAAATACGCCGCACATCGCCGGTGCGATCCAACTATGGATACACCTAAAGGATTGTACGTTCCCCAAGGTTATGCCAGCTGCAGTAAAACGATTTATCAGGCCTTAGGCCGCGTGGTACCAATATATACAGATGGCTAGCACCTGACAACAGCACTGCACAACCGACTACCACAACAGTTATAGAATTAGCGGTCCCATGTAATAAAGCGTCTACGCCACTAGCAACACCCGCAGAAGTCACGCCCTGACCCACTACGCCACAGAGAGCACGCCAGGGCTCTCCATGGTTCAGGGCGTGACAGTACCCCCCTCCCCCAAAGGTGCGGACTCTGACCGCAAAACCTGAAACTAGATGGGGAGGGTTAGGGTGGGCAACTAGCGTCCGGTGGCGGCTCCAGTGCGGGACGTAGCACCGCTCAGACCGCGATCCGGCCATGGAGCAGAGGAAGGCTCCGGCCATGGAGCGGACTGGACGCCTGGACTGGGCACCGGCGCAGAGGAAGACTCCCGGCATGGAGCGGGACTGGACACTGTGCCTGGACTGGCACCGGCACAGAGGAAGGCTCCGGCCATGGAGCGGGACTGGACACTGTGCCTGGACTGGGCATCGGCGCAGTGGAAGGCTCCGGCCATGGCAATGGCGCAGGAGCTCCGGGCCGTGGACCGTCACTGGAGGCTCTGAACTGTGAACCGTCGCTGGAAGCCCTGGACTGTAAGCCTCGCTGGAGGTTCCGGGCTGTAGACCATCGCTGGAGACTCCGGACTGTACACACACACTGGTGGATGAGTGCGGGGAGCCGGCACAGGACGCACCAGGCTGGGAAGGCGCACTAGAGGCCTGGTTCGTGGAGCGGCACAGGTTGCACCAGACTGATGACACGCTCTTCAGAGCAAGGGTGGGGAGCCGGCACAGGACGTACCGGGCTAGGAAGGGCCACTGGAGGCCTGGTGTGGGAGCCGGCACAGGTTGCACCGGACTGATGACACGCTCTTCAGGGCGAATGCGGGAGCCGGCACAGGACGTACCGGGCTAGGAAGGCGCACTGGAGGCCTGGTGCGTGGAGCCGGCACAGGTGGCACCGACTGATGACACGCTCTTCAGAGCGAGTGTGGCAAGACGGCACAGGACGTACCGGGCTGGGGAGGTGCACTGGAGGCCTGGTGCGTGGAGCCGGCACAGGTGGCACCAGACTGATGACACGCTCTTCAGAGCAAGTGTGGGGAGCCAGCACAGGGCGTACCGGGCTGGGGAGGCGCACTGGAGGCCTGGTGCGTGGAGCCGGCACAGGTTTCACCGGACTGATGACACACTCTTCCGGGCGAGTGCGCGGAGCCGGTACAGGACGTACCGGGCTGGGAAGGCGCACTGGAGCCTAGTGCGTGGAGCCGGCACAGGTCTCACCGGACTGATGATACACTCTTCCGGGCGAGTGCGGGGAGCCGGTACAGGACGTACCGGAAGGGAAGGCGCACTGGAGGCCTGGTGCGTGGAGCCGGCACAGGCTGCACCGACCGACTGAGAGGAACACTCTCTATGCTCTCCTCAAATACGCACGGACACGTCGCTTCTGCAGCATTACCTGCCTCACGCTCTATCGTGCTCAGTGCTCCGATACGACCTTGCGCAAAACTATGCGCTGATACGTCGACGCTCTGCTACCGCGGGAGGCCCTACCTTCTCACCTCGGCATTACAGTGCACGGTACATACTATGTCACTAACGCAGCGGAACGCCGTAATAACCGACGTCGGCTACGTGCCGTGTCAACTCGATGTGCGTTACCCAAACCTTCACTATACTGCATCCCGCCATCGTCTGGCTGACGCTTCTCTGGCTCGTACTGTCAAGTCCCAAATGAGCTCTTCGCTGAGTTGCGCGCATTGCTCCGGCAGTTTGTGGCCGGCGGACCCCGCTGCGTTAATCGCGTCGAACCCGCGTGTTACCCCCCAATACTACCTCCTCGTGGCACTCCCGCCAAGGGCGTAAAGCGCCGCGTATGTGCCACCCAGTGAATTTCCTCATGTCCAACTCCTTTACCTCCTGGGCACGCTGCTTGGTCCGGTAATTGGTATGGGAAATTATTCTGTCACGAAACTATCATATGAATAATTGGACCAAGGCGCAGCGTGGTTAGAGTCCACATAAGGATTAGTGAGATCTTCCAAACAACAAAGACATTAACGATCGGTGAAAAATACATCGTAGTGCACAAGCACTTCACACAAAATCAAGCCCACATCGGCACGGTGGGAAAAAGCACATCAACGAGTAATAGGTCGCTCGCTCAATCCAAGCGGTGAAAGTACAGCTGCCTCCAGTCGGGTGTGTGGTAACACAGCAGTACACCACACAACATGATACATTACATCAAGACCAGCAACCCCCGGAGTGCCACGCCCTGACCCATACGCCACAGAGAACCCCGGGAGGGTAGCGCGCGCGTGCACACATGGCAGGGCGTGACAGTACCCCCCTCCCACAAAGCCGACACTGCTGTAGCCGGCAAACCCTGTGAAACTAGGAGGAGGGGTAGACTGGAACTGTACATACGATCCTCCTGCCTCTTGCTATGGCAGTGTCCCAGCCCGCAGTGATCACCATGGTCTGACTGCTGCCCTATCTCATCCTAGTGAAACCCAGGAATTGTTGACTCTCGCCCCCTATAGGCGCGCCGGCGCCGCATTCGCATCATAACGCGCGGCCTCACCCATCATAGTGCCTTACGTCGCACTCGGCCGTGGTAGTTTCATTCCGACCTGCGGTACCCTATATATGCGCGCTGACTTTAATGACAGGGTGCGGGTGGCCGGGGTCTGGCTCGCGCCAAAAGTGCAGGCGGAAGAAATCGCTTGCGTCGTCGTGTCGACGGATGTGGTAGATTCGAGGCACACCCGATCGATTGTTGTGCAGACGCCCTTATGCATTTTCACTACTCTCAGACTCCATCTGGCGCGTTATATCTGTAGCGCTCGCGACACGAAAACATGCTTTTCTGTACCTTATCTTCAGTTAACCAACATTAGCTTAATTGGGTTACGTCTCGGCTCTCGATGTCGCCACGTTCTCGTGCTGATACGCCTGTCCCATTCCTTCAGTCCGAGGAGAAGAACGGTCTTTGGCCTCTTCTGCTAAGCTCGCCGCGTGCTAGCCGAGCACACATTACCCGGTGCTGTCCCGTTGGTAGAGGCATCTGATGCTCCGTCCTAGTCTTTAGCTCGCATTCGAATCAATAGGGACTGTAGCTCTGGCCGAGTTCACGCTCATTATACACCGAGGAGCGTGTTTTGGTGCTGGCCATCATCGTTATGGATCGACACCATAACGGTTCCGGAGCCGCCACCACCTCGCGTGCGGGCGAAACCTCCTAACGCGATTCCATGGGACATCGGAGCAGGGAAACTAGGCGCTGCCGACTAGCCACCAACTGTGGCTTCCTAGCCGATCTTTTCTCGACGACGTGCGGGTACCACTGGATGGCGCTTCACGGCAGTGAGGTCAGTGTTCCGGAGACATTACGCGTTACTCAGCTTAACCCATCGCAAAGATTGGTGGCGACCCGGGTCGACACCAGCACGCTTCAGACAGCGGCCGCAGAGGAAAGACTGCAGGCCATATGCGAAGCCTGGGGGACGGACACTGTGCGGACTGGATTATTCCCGCGCACGTCGGCTCTTTCCCACGCCGCGGGCCCCAGCGTGTAGAAGGCTTCAAGATCAAATAGCGGTGCCACGTGACTGAATGGTGATGTTGCCCACTGTGTCCACGGCGAGGACTGAGCGGACCATCTCCGGGATATCAGAGTCTAATGGTCGACTTCATACTGGGCCGTACGCGCAGCCTGGGTTCATGCCCCTGTACCGTACGCCGCCGTAGCTGGTCGGCCACAAGAGGGCAGTATAGGCTGGGGCTCATCGCGCGTCCAGTGGGGCAGGCAGTGTGCTCTCGCTGGTATCGCACCTGATCTGGAACCTGGAGCCGGTCACTGGCACTGCGCGTCTGAACTAGTGTGATACCGATCGTAGCTTGGGACGATCATCTGGACATGTTAAAGCCTTTTCGCTGGATCGCGGTGCTCACTGGGCTTTGTAGACCAGCGCTTTGGAGGACTCCGGACTGTTTACACACACACTGGTGGAATGAGGCGGGGAGCCGGTCACAGGAACGCACCCAGCTGGGGAAGGCGCACTGAAGGCCTGTTTGGAGGTCGTGAAGCCGGCACAGGTTTGCACAGATGGATGACACGCTCTGCAGAGCAAGGTGTGGGGAGCCGGCACAGGACGGCGCACTTGGGTTCGACACGATATCGCAACAGCTAGTGGCGCACAAGAGTGGCGTATTGTCGGGTTGACCTGTGTGGTGGAGAGCCAAGAGGTGCAGGCGCTCCACCACTCCTGAACGTTGTACAGTACGCCTTGATCTGATTGAATGATGTGCACCGCATTCCTGCACACTTTCTGTACATCACCTCAAATACATTGTGGTAGTAGTTCTACGTCACGTTACGCGCATAGTCGCACCTTCATGCGGAATTCGTCGCAGCCCTGTGGAAATCAGCGCGGTTAGCGAAACCGCGCGAAATGCTGCCGCTTTATGCGAATACGATCTGTAATAATCGAGCCTATACCTAGAGAGTATCGTCTCGACCGGAGCCGGAGACATGGGGTCAGCATTACAAGCCCCGACCAGCGTTTCCGCCGCGTTTCGCCTTGTGATCTCTTATCCCTGTATGGAGCCTACACTGAGCACGCGTGCATCCTTCGTCTCTACCGCGATAACCACCTGTGCTCGTGTGTCGAGCTGGTCGTGTCCTCAAAACGCCGCCTCTTGCGCGCACAGTGATACTATGCGGCCCAGTAAGCGTACTGCAATGCGTTTCCCCTAACACACTCGTCGCCGGCTTCAACTATAAATACTCTCGCGGCGTAAGGATCTGTCCTTCCAACGCAGCTTGAGCTATTTCCGCTCCTGCTCGCCTCGCAAGTCCAACCAGTCGAAGCGAACAACGATGGTGTCCTTGAGTGGTGAGCGTGTGCGCGTGAGGGTATATATATAGCGTGCACCGGACTGAGGACACGCTCCTCAAAACGCCTGCGCTGCAGCATACTCCTAGCCAACATCTCTCTCCGATATCCTTCCTCAAACTGCTCCATCGACTCCCAGACGGCCTCTGGCTTTCTCCTCGGCTCGGCCGACCGCCGCTTGTGCGCCCAAAAAGAATCTTGGGGTTGCCCTTGGGCTGTTTGTGGCCGCGGACCCCGGCGTCGTAGCTGTCCTCCATTACTCCTCGGCGACTCCCGCCAAGGAAGGGTCTCGCATCCACCCAGTATTTCCTCCCATGTCCAACTCTCCTTTACCTCCTGGGCACGCTGCTTGGTCCTGTAATGGTGGGATATTCTGTCACGACTATCATATGAATAATTGGACCAAGGCGCAGCGTGAGTAGAGTTCCACATTTTAATGATAGTGAGACTTCCAAAACAACAAAGATATAACGATCGTGAAATACGTAGCGCACATAGGCACTCACACAAAACATTATCCCACATCGCAGMTGGGAAAAAGGACACGCTAAGTATGTTCCCCAATRAGAGGTAACGATTATCAGCTGCCTCCAATTGGGAACCATACACACACCAACATATAAATACAATACCTAGCAACCCCCCTAGTCACGCCCTGACCCACTACGCCACAGAGAACCCCGAGGGCTCTCCATGGTCAGGGCGTGACATTTTGTGATGAATGAGCCATCTGATTCAATGCCCAAAATTTTATTTACAGTGAATTCGGAAAGTATTCAGACTCCTTGACTTTTTTCAAATTTAGTTACTTTACAGCCTTATTCTAAAATGTATTAAATCATTTTTTTCCTCATCAATCTACACACAATACCCCATAATGACAGAGGGAAAATAGGTTTTTAGCAAATGTATTTATTATAGAAAACAGAAATACCATATTTACATAAGTATTCAAACCCTTTGCTATGAGGATTGCATCCTGTTTCTATTGATCATCCTTGAGGGGTTCTTACAACTTGATTGGAGTCCACCTGTGGTAAATTCAATTGATTTGACATGTGGTCTATATAAAGTCCCACAGTTGACAGTGCACGTCAGAGCAGAAACCGAGCSATGATGTTTAAAGAATTGTCTGTAGAACTCTGAGACAGGATTGTGTCAAGGCACAGATCTGGGGAAGATTCCCAAAACATCCCCAAGAACACAGTGGCCTTCCATCATTCTTAAATGGAAGAKGTTTGGAACAACCAAGAGTCTTCTTAGAGCTGGCCGCTGGGCCAAACTGAGCAATCAGGGGTGAAGGGCCTTGGTCAGAACCAATAGTCACTCTGACAGAGCTCCAGAGTTCCTCTGTGGAGATGGGAGAAGGACAACTATCTCTGCAGCACTCCACAAATCAGGCCTTTATGGTAGAGTGGCCAGACTAAAGCCATTCCTCAGTAAAAGGCACATGACAGCCCGCTTGGAGTTAGCCAAAAGGGACCTAAAGACTCTCAGACCATGAGAAACAAAATTCTGTGGGCTGACGAAACCAAGATTGAACTCTCTGGCCTGAATGGCAGGGAACCTGGCACCATCCCTACTGTGGAGTATGGTGGTGTCAGCATCATGCTGTTGGGATGTTTTTCAGTGGCAGGGATTGGGAGACTAGTCAGGATCGAGGTAAAGAAGAATGAACACAACAAAGCTCAGAGAGATCCTTGATGAAAACCTGCTCCAGAGCACTCAGGACCTCAGACTGGGGGCGAAGGTTCACCTTTCAACATAACAACGACCCTAAGCACACAGCCAAGACAATGCAGGAGCTTGAGCGGATTTCCAGAGAAGAATGGGAGAAACTCCACCAAATACAGGTGTGCCAAGCTTGTAGCGGCATACCCAAGAAGACTCGAGGCTGTAATCGCTGCCAAAGGTGCTTCAAACAAAGTACTGAGTAAAGGGTCTGAATACTTATGTAAATGTGATATTTCAGTTTTTACTTAAAAAAAAAATGTTTTATTCATTTTTAGAATACGGCTGTCATGTAACAAAATTTAGAAAAATGAAGGGGTCTTTAAACTTTTCGAATGCACTGTAAGGTGCTTTGTTTTGTGTGTCTGAAATAATATGAGATCACACTCTATTATCTCTATGTTGATACTCAGAGTCTCTGACTGAGACACTGTGCAGAGACGCCCCTTCTTTACTCTCATCGTCACTGCAGTGTGACCTCCTTTTCATGGATATGTGAATCTCTGGTGGAGTTGAAGGAGAGACCCCTCCTTACCTCTATGACTCACCCAGGAAACAATGCACCCTCCCAGCATCCCACGCTTGGCTGTGGTGGGTGTGTCGGACTGGTGTCACTGAATGCAGGACGGATAGGCTCCCCTCCCGTTGGGACAGGTCTGCCTCACCGTTCATTTTATGATTTGCAAATATTTAGTACAAGTTTTTGTGTATTTGTCTCCCTGTATTGTAACATGGACACGTCTTTTAACCCTCTAGAGTCAATGTCTGAGCCCCCGTGGAAATCTAATTAGCATAATACAAAAATCCCAATCTAAATCTGTCTGCTAGAGATATGTTTTTTTGCATGGGCTTCGTCTCAATCCACCGCATCCGCCAATGAGGGGCTTCCACATTTGCGGTGGAAGGTGGGCGAGCTACAAAATCCGTCTTCCCATGAAAACCTCTGTAGAGTCCGAACGGATGAGACTCACGAACATGTCCGTTTTTTTGCTCTAGGATGACCCCAAGACTCGTCTGAAGGTAGCCCGGTACCAGTTTAAAAAATGAATGGAAGTCCAGTATATATAGAAGTAGTTTAGTGCCAAAAAAAGGGGGTTAAATATTAGTTTAAAAAAACGTAACATTCCTGATCTTTCTTATATCTCTCAGACYTAGGACAGACACTTTAAACTAACCATTGCACTAGATCACTCATACTGTCATGGGCATGGCATTATCCAAGTATAGGCCTGTTCTAGAAGATTATACTGTGCTCAATCAGTGACATATTAAATAATCAATCAGATTATAAACCTCCCAGTATATAAATCACAATCACGCATTTATGACTTTAATTGTTGATATGATGAAATGATTTTATGATTTAACTATTCTAATTACCTAATTGTGTTATCGAGTCATGCATTTCTCATATTACAGTTAGTTAGTCAGTCAGTCCCATGAACTAAAGCAGGAAGCTCCCGCGCTCAGGTCTGTTCAACGCTGGTCCGACCAATCTGATTCCACGCTTCAAGACTGCTTCGATCACGTAGATTGGGATATGTTTCGCATTGCGTCCAACAACAACATTGACGAATATGCTGATTCGGTGAGCGAGTTCATTAGAAAGTGCATTGGCGATGTTGTACCCACAGCAACTATTAAAACATTCCCAAACCAGAAACCGTGGATTGATGGCAGCATTCGCGCGAAACTGAAAGCGCGAACCACTGCTTTTAACCAGGGCAAGGTGACCGGAAACATGACCGAATACAAACAGTGRAGCTATTCCCTCCGCAAGGCAATCAAACAAGCTAAGCGTCAGTGTAGAGACAAAGTTGTTGCAATTCAACGGCTCAGACACAAGAGGTATGTGGCAGGGTCTACAGTCAATCACGGATTACAAAAAGAAAACCAGCCACCCGTCGCGGACCAGGATGTCTTGCTCCCAGACAAGACTAAATAACTTCTTTGCTCGCTTGAGGACAATACAGTGCCACTGACACGGCCCGCTACCAAAACCTGCGGACTCTCCTTCACTGCAGCCGACAAGAGTAAAACATTAAACGTGTTAACCCTCGCAAGGCTGCAGGCCCAGACGGCATCCCCAGCCGCGTCCTCAAAACATCGCGCAGACCAGCTGGCTGGTGTGTTTTACGGACATATTCAATCAATCCTTATCCCAGTCTGCTGTTCCCACATGGTTCAAGAGGGCCACCATTGTTCCTGTTCCAAGAAAGCTGAGGTAACTGAGCTAAACGATACCGCCCGTGGGCACTCACTTCCCGTCATCATGAAGTGCTTTGAGAGACTAATCAAGGACCATATCACCTCCACCCTACCTGACACCCTACCCACTCCAATTTGCTTACCGCCTCAATAGGTCCACAGACGACACAATCGCAACCACACTGCACACTGCCCTAACCCATCTGGACAAAGGGAATACCTACGTGAGAATCTGTTCATCGACTACAGTTCAGCATTTAACACCATAGTACCCTCCAAACTCGTCATCAAGCTCGAACCCTGGGTCTCGACCCCGCCCTGTACAACTGGGTACTGGACTTCCTGACGGGCCGCCCCCAGGTGGTGAGAGTAAGGTCAACATCTCCACCCCACTGATCCTCAACACTGGGCCTCCACAAGGGTGCGTTCTGAGCCCTCTCTTGTACTCCCTGTTCACCCACGACTGCGTGGCCATGCACGCCTCCAACTCAATCATCAAG
The DNA here is from genome assembly GCF_002910315.2 of Salvelinus sp. IW2-2015. NCBI lineage: Eukaryota > Metazoa > Chordata > Actinopteri > Salmoniformes > Salmonidae > Salvelinus > Salvelinus sp. IW2-2015. The sequence goes on from NC_036854.1 coordinate 37,872,660, forward strand.
TTTGCGGACGACACTACAGTGGTAGGCTTGGTTACCAACAACGACGAGACGGCCTACAGGGAGGAGGTGAGGGCCCTGGAGTGTGGTGTCAGGAAAATAACTCACACTCAACGTCAACAAAACAAAGGAGATGATCGTGGACTTCAGGAAACAGCAGAGGGAGCAACCCCCTATCCACATCGACAGGACAGTAGTGGAGAGGGTAGTAAATTTAAAGTTCCTCGGCGTACACATCACGGACAAACTGAATTGGTCCACCCACACAGACAGCGTTGTGAAGAAGGCGCAGCAGTGCCTCTTCAACCTCAGGAGGCTGAAGAAATTCGGCTTGTCACCAAAAGCACCCACAAACTTTACAGATGCACAATCGAGAGCATCCTGTCGGGCTGTAACACCGCCTGGTACGGCAACTGCTCCGCACACAACCGTAAGGCTCTCCAGAGGGTAGTGAGGTCTGCACAACGCATCACGGGGGCAAACTACCTGCCCTCCAGGACACCTACACCACCCGATGTCACAGGAAGGCCATAAAGATCATCAAGGACAACAACCACCCGAGCCACTGCCTGTTCACGCCCGCTATCATCCAGAAGGCGAGGTCAGTACAGGTGCATCAAAGCAGGGACCGAGAGACTGAAAAACAGCTTCAATCTCAAGGTCATCAGACTGTTAAACAGCCACCACTAACATTGAGTGGCTGCTGCCAACATACTGACTCAACTCCAGCCACTTTAATAATGGGAATTGATGTAAAAAATGTATCACTTGCCACTTTAAACAATGCCACTTAATATAATGTTTACATGCCCTACATTACTCATCTCATATGTATATACTGTACTCTATACCATCTACTGCATCTTGCCATCTTTATGTAATACATGTATCACTAGCCACTTTAAACTATGCCACTTTTATGTTTACATACCCTACATTACTCATCTCATATGTATATACTGTACTCGATACCATCTACTGCATCTTGCCTATGTCGTTCTGTACCATCACTCATTCATATATCTTTATGTACATATTCTTTATCCCTTTACACTTGTGTGTATAAGGTAGTAGTTGTGGAATTGTTAGGTTAGATTACTCGTTGGTTACTACTGCATTGTCAGAACTAGAAGCACAAGCATTTCGCTACACTCGCATTAACATCTGCTAACCATGTGTATGTGACAAATAAAATTGGATTTGATTTGAGTACATGGCATGCCACAGGGTTGTGCAAACTCTGCCAGGTCATTGTCACTGTAGTGAGTGCGAGTATTCCAACTCCCAAGGCCACTGGCWGGTATCTGGCGTATCTAGCCTGGTCCCAGATCTGTTTGTGCTGCCTTGCCAATTCCTATGACAACAACCATAGAAGTTAGCAAAACAACAAAAACAGATCTGGGACCAGACTATGGTACCTCCACTCTACTCAGGAACAGGTTCAACTCCATGGCTGGGATGTCAGATGCTGTCATGCAGTTGATTGGACAGTTAAGACACCTGATATGATGACTGCTCCAGAGACACAGAGTTATTGTTTTAAGTTTGGTGTTGGCATCAATCACATGGAACAAACACGTAGGGTCCATACTTGCAAACATAATCAACCATTTTAAATTCTAACAGATTCTCCGGCACGTCTGTCAACTTATTTCAAATAACTGCAGTGCTGCTATCTGTATGATGACAATGAGAGCACAAACTACAATCCTACTGTACACTTTGTAATGCTCATCCTCCTTGAATCAAATAACACATATGTGACATGGCAGATGATTATACAAATGCATATAAATCATTGTAGGGCTAAATTTAGGTGTACATGTAATATAGCCTATGCCATATGATTATTAAGCAATAGCAGTGTGTTGTGTGCAAGGCTGAAAAAATAGGTAGCTTTTAGCTCCTTATTAAATTCATTCAGAAGCTTCATGTTTAAGCTGTTGGCGTCTCTGGGACGTCTGGAATTCAACGCAAAGATCACAGACTTGACTTCTAAGTAAAGACAAACAGTTTGTTCACAGAGAGCTTGTGAATTCCAAATTTAATGTCAACACATAACATATGTTTTCCCAAAGGAGAGCAAAACATTTACACTAAAGAATGTCTAAAAACAAATGTTAACACTTTATGGCCCAGTGCAGTCAAAAATGTGATCAGGTTTATTTCCTGATAGTTGCTGGTTGAAAATACAATCTACACAGGACCTTCTAATGGGCCTGTTAGAATTGGKGGGAGTTTCGGCTTGCCTGGTGACCACTCTTCTGGGAAGGCTTTCCACTAAAAGTTGTTGCGGGGACTTGCTTCCATTCAGCCACAAGAACATTAGTGAGGTTGGCCACTGATGTTGGGCGATTAGGATTGTCTCGCAGTCGGTGTTCCAATTCATCCCAAAGGTGTACGATGGGGTTGAGGGCTCTGTGCAGGCCAGCCAAGTTCTTCCACACAAATCTCGACAAACCATTTCCGTATGGACCTTGCTTTGTGCACGGGGGCATTGTCAGGATGAAACAGGAAAGAGCCTTCCCCGAACTGTTGCCACAAATTTGGAAGCGCAGAATCATCTAGAATGTCATTGTATGTTGTAGCGTTAGGATTTCTCTTCACTGGAACTAAGGGGCCTAGACTGAACCATGAACAACAGCCACAGATTATTATTCCTCCTCAACCAAACTTTACAGTTGGCACTATGCATTCGGGCAGGTCAGACTGACAGATGGTGAAGCGTGATTCATCACTCCAGAGAACGTTTCCACTGCTCCAGAGTCAAATGGCACTGAGCTTTACACCACTCCAGCCGACACTTTGCATTGCGCATGGTGATCTTAGGCTTGTTTGCGGCTGCTCAGCCATGGAAACCCCTTTCATGAAGTGCCCAACAAACAGTTCTTCTGCTGACGTTGCTTCCAGTGGCACTTTGGAACTCGGTTGCAACAGAGGACAGGCGATTTTTACTCGCTATGCGCTTCAGCACTCTGCGGTCCCTTTCTGTGAGCCTACCACTTTCCCACTGAGCCGTTGTCGCTCCTAGACATTTCCACTTCACAATAACAGCACTCACAGTTGACCGGGACAGCTCTAGCAGGGCAGAAATTTGACAAACTGACTTGTTGGAAAGGTGGCATCCTATGATGGTGCCACGTTGAAAGTCACTGAGCTCTTCAGTAAGGCCATTCTACTGCCAATGTTTGTCTATGGCGATTGCATGGCTGTGTGCTTGATTTTATACACTTGTCAGCAATGCGTGTGCCTGAAGGAGCCAAATCCACTCATTCGAAGGGGTGTCCACATGCATTCGGAAACTATTCAGACCACTTGACATTTTCCACATTTTGTTACGTTACAGCCTTATTCTAATATGGATTACATTTTTTTTTTTTTTTATCTACACACAATACCCCCTAACGACAAAGCAAAAACAGGTTTCCAGAAATGTTTGCAAAAGTATTACAAATTAACTTAAATATCACATTTACATAAGTATTCAGACCCTTTTACTCAGTACTTTGTTGAAGCACCTTTGGCAGTGATTACAGGCTCGATTCACCTTGGGTATGACGCAACATGCTTGGCACACCTGGGGAGTTTCTCCCATTCTTCTCTGCAGATCCTCTCAAGCTCTGTCAGGTTGGATGGGGAACATCGCTACACAGCTATTTTCAGGTCTCTCCAGAGATGTTCGATCCTGGTTAAAGTACAGGCCCGAAGTCACTCCTACTTTGCCTTGGCAGTGTGCTTAGGGTCGTTGACCTGTTGGAAGGTGAACCTTCACCCCAGTCTGAGATCCTGAGTGCTCTGGAGGAGGTTTTCATCAAGGATCTCTCTGTAGTTTGCTCCGTTCATCTTTCCCTCGATCCTGACTAGTCTCCCAGGATGGTGCCAGGTTTCCTCCAGATGTGATGTTTGGCATTCAGGCCAAAGAGTTAAATCTTGGTTTCATCAGACCAGAGACTCTTGTTTCTCATGGTCTGAGAGTCTTTAGGTGCGTTTTGGCAAACTCCAAGTGGGCTGTCATGTGCCTTTTACTGAGGAATGGCTTCCGTCTGGCCACTCATAAAAGTCTGATTAGTGGAGTGCTGCAGAGATGGTTGTTCTTCTGGAAGGTTCTCCCATCTCCACAGAGGACCTCTGGAGCTCTATCAGAGTGACTGTCGGGTTCTTGGTCACCTCCCTGACCAATGCCCTTCTCCCCCGATTGCTCAGTTTTGCCAGGCGGCCAGCTCTAGGAAGACTCTTGGTGGTTCCAAACTTCTTCCATTTAAGAACGATGGAGGCGACTGTGTTCTTGAGGACTTTCAATGCTGCAGACATTTTTTGGTACCCTCCCCAGARCTGTGCCTAGACACAATCTTGTCTCGTAGCTCTACGGACAATTTCTTCTTCCTCATGGCTTAATTTTGCTCTGGCATGCACTGTCCACTATGGGACCTTTATAGACAGGCGTGTGCCTTTCCAAATCATGTCCAATCAACTGATTTTACCACAGGTGGACTCCAATCAAGTTGTAGACACATCTCAAGGATGATCAATGGAAACAGGATGCACCTGAGCTCAATTTCGAGTCTCTTAGCAAAGGGTCTGAATACTTACGTAAATAAGGTATTTCTGTTTTTATTTTTAATAAATGTGCAACATTTTCWAAAAAACTGTTTTCGCTTAGTCATTATGGAGTATTTTGTGTTGATTAAAGAAACATTTTTGGAAAAAGTCAAAGGGTCTGAATAGTTTCCGAATGTATCTGCCAATAACAGCTATTGTATTGTGTATCTCCCATTTAGACCACTCCCAGAAAGTACTGGCAAAATGATTGGCTAAAAAGGGAGTTTTGTAAATTTAATTGAATAACTTTTACCGTAAAGTACTTAATTGTTAACCAGAAATGATTTGATATTGATATAAAATGGCATTGGTCCTTCTAATAAACCATTTCTAAACAGTTCGTAAAGGGTTGACTTACTATTTATTAATCATTGTTTCTACATTTGTAATGTCAATAAGCAATCTCTTAATAATCATTTAGGCATTCATTATTTAATTGATTAATTATTTATAATATAATTAATAAGGTGTTTGATCATAGTATGTTCACAATTGTTAATCATGTATGCTAATATTAATGTACTTATTAACCAGTTATGAAGGAGTCATTGTCAACTCTTTAGATTATAAGGCATTTAATGGTTAATAAATGGTTTGACTCACCATTTATTTACATATTTATCATTGTTAATGAGTGCATTTGTAAATGTGAGAACATGCCCTTACTAATACCTCAGATGATGAATAATATAGATCCTTATTGACCATTTACTCATTATAAATATTTATAAATTACTTGTTACTTCTCAAAAGCTGGCAACATTAGTGCACAGTACCTGACACTCCACCAATGGCAAAAATGTATCAATTGTATTGCATGAACTTCTTGCTTGAACAATTTCAGTTACATATTTCATAAGCTTCATAACTGCAGCCATTAACAAAGGCCTGAAAATAACAAGTGATCCTCAACTTCGGCGATTTGCACTTAAACCAAAAGCATATAGGCAGCTTCAACGAATACAAATAGCAACCAATGCTGTGCCCTTTTAACAGTCAAATAAATCAATTTAATTATCACTAAGAAAAAATTGTTGAGGTAGGTCCTATGCCAATATGTTTTCATCGCCGTCAGGGATATGGCTTTAAAATGTACCTCAATCCAGGGATGAAAGGTATTGAAATACTGCTAGTTTCTAATTAAAATGCCTTTTTTGTCAGTATGCTATGCTAGCTAATGCTAAAGCAGCTCATTTGATTCCACAACTCTTCCGGCAGCAACTCTCCCCAGCACTAGGCATCACATTTTCATGGAATCCAATGGACTGCTATAGCATCAGCTAGCCTATCGTGTCCTGGCAATTTTAGACGTGTAATGTTTAGTTACGTAGATGAAGGTAGCTAACCCTGTAACATGGCCAGACACCACATGTTACAGTAGCTAGCTTGCTAGCTTCGACCGCAACTAAGGATTCTGACGGGACGTCTGTCTGTAGTCATGTCAGAATTGTATATCGTATACATATACTATGCCTCTCATAAGAATTCACCCTACTTATTTCAAGCCATTGGTGGAGCATCAGGTACTGTGTACTTTTGGGGATTAACAAGTAATTTATACATGTTTATAAAGTATATATAGTGCACACTTAAGATTGGAGGCTGCAAAATACTTGATCAATAATTAGTAAATGGTTTATAAGGATATGTATATCCATGATGAGTCAAACCATTGATCAACCAGTAATAAATGCCTTATACATAATCGTATGCGTTGGCAATAATTAATTTATTACTGGTTTATAAATACATGAGTAGTACATTATTAATAATTTAAATGCTTGTTTAATTGCTATATTGTAATTACTTCGCCACCATTGGTCGAACTGTTTTGCTTAATCTTGGCCAGGTCGCAGTTGCTAATTAGAACTTGTTCTCAACTAGCCTACCTGGTAAAATAAAGGTGAAATWAAAATTAAAAAATTAAAATTAAGAAGTACAAATTGTGAGCATACTATGAATTTTCTTATAAATCATTAATAAATAATTCTAAATATTGTTAGAATGCTTATTAACATTTACAAATGTAGGAATAATGATTAATAAATGGTCAGTGAACTGGTTTATTAAAGGGGCAATCAGCAGTTGCTACATCCATTTTTGGACTTATAAATTAATTAATAATATGTACCCAATGATTCTTGAAGAATATAACTTATAAATGTCTAATGAGCTTAGTTCAACAGTCATACCCCATTAGAACCTAAAATATAATAGTTTTACTCCAATGTTTGTAAACAAAGTAAAGGTTAACAAGCACTCTACAGCCTAAAAAACATGGTTAAAATTATAATTTTGATACTGTATCATGGATGGTTAGTCCTTGTATCCATAGCTCTATCTATGAATTTGAGAGTGGTTACATTTCTCCAGCCACATCCCTCAGCTTTTTACCGAAACAGGGTCGATGAGATCACTTTGATATTGTTTCTACTGCTGATTGACACTTTAGGGGACCTTAATATGGTTGCGTTTACTGAGGCAACCCAATTCGGATATTTTTCCTACATTTTTTTTCTTCTACTAAGAGCAATTACTGAAAACAGATCAGAATTGTGTTGCCTGTCTAAACGCAGCCTATGAAGTGTTACCAAACAAACATTTCAAAGTGTAATTTAATGCACCAGGGGATGCATACACATGAAGACACAAAGCCTTCAGTGTGCAGCTCTACTGACAGGAGTGACAACGAGACTAAGACACACCCAAAGCATATAAGTCAATGTCAAGATCAGAGGATAAGACAAATGAAAGTCAACCAAGGACATTCTATTGTTGTTCATTCTGAATTTCTCCCTCATTGCATTCCCATTATGTAATGACGTTTCTGCCTCCTTGTGGCTGACTTGGAAACAGACTGGACCTTCTTGTCCGATGGGTGACCCCGCTTTGAGCACTGCTGGACTTCCAGGCCAAGAACAACACATGTCCACTGATATGGACCCAGTGAACTGAAGCCTTTACCTATGATGCAATAAAGCATAAGAAAATAAACACCTTCTAAACACAACAATGGGAGTTACATTATGATGAATAACCAGTTTTAAATAAGTCACTTCTGCCATATATTTTTGGCACAGCAGCTGTTGGACATATACTCACAGTCAATGCATTCATCAGAGATCAGACACAAGGAAATTAGCCTGAAAAAATATATATACAGTACCAGTAAACAGTTTGGACACAGCTACTCATTCTACAGTTTTTCTTTATTTTTACTATATTGTAGAATAATAGAAGACATCAAAACTATGAAATAACACATATGGAATCATGTAGTAACCAGAAGTGTTAAACAAATCAAAACATATTATATATTTGAGATTCTTCAAAGTAGCCACCCTTTGCCTTGATGACAGCTTTGCACACTCTTGGCATTCTTTCAACCAGCTTCATAAGGTAGTCACCTGGAATGCATTTCAATTAACAGGTGTGCCTTTTTAAAAGTGAATTTGTGGAATTTCTTTCCTTCTTAATGCATTTGAGACAATCAGTTGTGTTGTGACAAGGTAAAGTTGCTATACAGAAGATAGACCTATTTGGTAAAAGACCAAGTCCATATTATGGTAAGAACAGCTCAAATAAGCAAAGAGAAATGACAGTCCATCATTACTTTAAGACATGAAGGTCAGTCAATCCGGAAAATAAATTCACTAGTGTTACCAGCCTCTGAAATTGTAGCCCAAATAAGTGCTTCACAGAGTTCAAGTAACAGACACATCTCAACATCAACTGTTCAGAGGAGACAGCATGAATCAGGCCTTCATCGTCGAATTGCTGCAAAGAAACCACTACTAAAGTGCACCAATAATGAGAAGAGAATTGCTTGGGCCAAGAAACACGAGCAATGGACATTAGACCGGTGGAAATCTGTCCTTTGGTCTGATAACTACAAATGTGAGATTTTTGGTTCCAATCGCTTTGTCTTTGTGAGACGCAGAGTAGGTGAACGGATTATCTCTGCATGTGTGGTTCCCACCGTGAAGCATGGAGGAGGATGTGTGATGGTGTGGGGMMGRMWRYCTGGTGACACTGAAAGTGATTCATTTAGAATTCAAGGCACACATAACCAGCATGGCTACTGCTYCATCAGATGACCTGGCCTCCACAATCGCCTGATCTCAACCCAATTGAGATGGTTTGGGATGAGTTGGACCGCAGAGTGAAAGAAAAGCAGCCAACAAGTGCTCAGCATATGTGGGAACTCCTTCAAGATTGTTGGAAAATCATTCCAGGTGAAGCTGGTTAAGTGAATGCCAAGATGAGAGAATGCCAAGAGTGTGCAAAGCTGTCATCAAGGGAAAGAGTGGTTACTTTTAAGAATCTAAAATATATTTTGATTTGTTCATGATTCCATGTGTGTTATTTCATAGTTTTGATGTCCTCACTATTATTCAACAATGTAGAAAACAGTAAAAATAAAGAAAAACCTTTGAATTAGTAGATGTGTCCAAACTTTTGACTAGTACTGTATTTATAAAAAATACATATACGCACAGTACATACAGTCGTGGCCAAAATTTGAGAATGACAAATATTAATTTTCACAAAGTCTGCTTCCTCAGTTTGTCAGGTATGCGTAAATGGCTATACGGGAGTCAAGCGCAGATATTGGGTAGCAAACGGAGCCTTTTATTTAGGCAAACCAAAAACACACGGCACAACGAACACGAAATACAATACGGGTTGACATAACCCAGCACAACCAGTCTAACATACATGAAACAATAAACAATCCCACACAAAGACATGGGGGGAACAGACGGTTAAATACACAACAAGTAATTGAGGGGATTGAAACCAGGTGTGAGGAAAACAAGACAAAACAAATGGAAAATGAAAAGTGGATCGATGATGGCTAGAAGACTGGCGACGCCGACCGCCGAGCGCCGCCCGAACAAGGAAAGGACCCGACTTCGGCGGAAGTGTTGACACAGTTTGTATGATGGCAATTTGCATATACTCCAGAATGTTATGAAGAGTGATCAGATGAATTGCAATTAATTGCAAAGTCCCTATTTGCCATGCAAATGAACTGAATCCCCCAAAAACATTTCCACTGCATTTCAGCCCTGCCACAAAAGGACCAGCTGACATCATGTCAGTGATTCTCTCGTTAACACAGGTGTGAGTTTTGACGAGGACAAGGCTGGAGATCACTCTGTCATGCTGATTGAGTTTGAATAACAGACTGGAAGTTTCAAAAGGAGGGTGGTGCTTGGAATCATTGTTCTTCCTCTGTCAACCATGGTTACCTGCAAGGAAACACGTGCCGTCATCATTGCTTTGCACAAAAAGGGCTTCACAGGCAAGGATATTGCTGCCAGTAAGATTGCACCTAAATCAACCATTTATCBGATCATCAAGAACTTCAAGGAGAGTGGTTCATTTGTTGTGAAGAAGGCTCCAGGGCGCCCAAGAAAGTCCAGCACGCGCCAGGACCGTCTCCTAAAGTTGATTCAGCTGCGGGATCAGGGCACCACCAGTACAGAGCTTGCTCAGGAATGGCAGCAGGCAGGTGTGAGTGCATCTGTGAGTGCGGATGTGGGTACAGTACACCATCTACTGGCAGTCAGTTATTTGACAGGAGGAACTGTAACGACACAAGTATAGCTGGTGTCTGACATGTGCAATGGTTTCCCACAAAATCTAATGAATGTGTCTTATAATGCCCCCTCCATACCAGAAGCACAGCCTTTTCTTTTTTGTTTGTTCTATTTGTATATGTTTGTGCTATGTACGGATGTAGTGTCTGTGTGTCATGATGCTCACAGAGATAAGGGACATTCTGTATTTTCCTCTGGTGGGTTCAAGGGGCAAGACAGACATACAGACAGACAGACAGATCCCATGTAGGGGGATATGGGAATAAGGCAGCATCCTAAGTGAAGCTTACATTTACATTTAACATTACATTTAAGTCATTTAGCAGACGCTCTTATCCAGAGCGACTTACAAATTGGAAAGTTCATACATATTCATCCTGGTCCCCCCATGGGGGAACGAACCCACAACCCTGGCGTTGCAAGTGCCATGCTCTACCAACTGAGCCACACGGGACCAGCTTACTGCATGTTTGCTATTTTCAAGAGGGTTGAAGTGGAACAGACAGGCTGGCCTGTTGATTAGAACTCTCTTCCCACGGAGAGGTTTTGTGGGTAAATAAACAGGAAATGGTCTACCCCCACCGCTCCCACCCACACACACACACACACTGCCCCACCCCCCCCCCCCACACACACAAAACACTTTTCCTTTTTTAAACAACTAGAAAAGTATATTTCTTATAGAAAATGTGTGTTCTTGCTAGCTTGTCTTTATTTATGGTTGTGAAATAAGCTGTTGTAGTAGTGGTATTGACTGCAGTCAATGGTAGTGCTAGTAGTGGTGACTTAATTGTTGGTTTGGTGTTTATAGCTTAAATGGTTGAAGAGCAGTGGCGATTATTATAGCATGTATTATTATAGCCTGTAGCGCTTTTATGCAAATGTGAAATGGTTATAGTTTTTAAAAAGTATCACAAAGCTTTTGACAAGGAATCTAAGTTGGGTCAGTCTGTACATTTCAACATTGGTCTTTGTCACTTAAACAGTTTGAGAGCAGTGGTGAATGCAACATTGATCAATTATAGCCTATGGAGAGTTTATGCTAATTTCAAATGGTTATAGTTTTAGCAGCATAGGCAACATAAGCAACATAAGCAACATAGGGACAGAACAGTCTGTCTGAACACTTTAAAGCTGGTTTGGTGTGTACAGCTAAAATGGCTGAAGAGGAGTTGCGTCTAGACCAAGTCTATGGCCATTGAAATGCATTAGAGTTTATTTAAAATAGTGTTGAAGTTCAAAAAGTATAAATAGAATCAAAAATATTTTCTAAAGCAACCTGAAGACGGCCCGTCTGCACATTTTGAACGCATTGCTCGTGTTGAAGTTTATGCTTTGGTTTGAAATAGTAGTAGTAGTGGTAGTGACTGCAGTAGTAATGGTAGTGGTAGTAACAGTAGTAATAGAGTTGTCATAGGCCTATGTGTTAGTTATAGTGAGCAACAGTATTTGGGGTGGATTGTAGGTGTGGAATTACTCTAGTGGGTTAGTATTCATGGGTTGCAAGTTTTTGCCACAATATTGTTTCGAGCGTTCGTTTGAATACTCACTGAACGTCCTACTCAATGCATTCATAATTGGCGCTGATGAAGATTTAGTAAAAATGCATTATAGTGGCTTGGAAACACAATGACATTTCTAAAGGAGGCAAATAATTAGTAGGACAACTTTTTGTCACTATTGTGATGTTGTCAGATTGACTTTATTAGCTAAGATTGAGGAGAGAGCACCAGATTTGAGCTATCTAACGAAAGCATTGCTTGGTATTTTTGACAAACTTTGCTAGCTAATGGCAACGTTGCTATCTAAAGGAAGTTTGACAACATCATAATGATAATGATGTATGTCGTGATTGGTATAAGTTATTTCTGTTCTGATTTCAGATTTGAATAGCAGCGAGTAGACCAACATTTCATACGCTCTAAGTGTTTGTCTAACTTGTTGACAGATGGTATATAATACATTATATACAGTTGTAGTCGGAGTTTACATACACTTAGGTTGGAGTCATTAAAACTTGTTTTTCAACTACTTCACAAATTTCTTGTTAACAAACTATAGTTTTGGCAAGTCGGATAGGACATCTATTTTGTGCATGACTCAAGTAATTTTTCAAATGTTTACAGACAGATTATTTCACTGTATCCCAATTCCAGTGGGTCAGAAGTTTACATACACTAAAGTTGACTGTGCCTTTAAACAGCTTGGAAAATTCAATAAATGATGTCATGGCTTTAGAAGCTTCTGGTGGGCTAATTGACATCATTTGAGTCAATTGGAGTTGTACCTGTGGATGTTTTTAAGGCCTACCTTCAAACTCAGTGCCTCTTGCTTGACATCATGGGAAAATCAAAAGAAATCAGCCAAAACCTCAGAAAACAAATTGTAGACCTCCACAAGTCTGGTCCATCCTTGGGAGCAATTGCCAAATGCCTGAAGATACCGTTCATCTGTACAAACAATAGTACGCAAGTATAAACACCATGGGACCACACAGCCATCATACCGCTCAGGAGGAGAACGCGTTCTGTCTCCTAGAGATGAATGTACTTTGGTGCGAAAAGTGTAAATCAATCCCAGAACAATAAAAGCCAGACTACGGTTTGCAACTGCACATGGGAAAGATTGTACTTTTTGGAGAAATGTCCTCTGGTCTGATGAAAAAAATAGAACTGTTTGGCCATAATGACCATCGTTATGTTTGGAGGAAAAAAGAAGAGGCTTGCAAGCCGAAGAACACCATCTCAACCGTGAAGCACGGGGTGGCAGCATCATGTTGTGGGGGTGCTTTGCTGCAGGAGGGACTGGTACACTTCACAAAATAGATGGCATCATGAGGCAGGAAAATTATGTGGATATATTGAAGCAACATCTCAAGACATCAGTCAGGAAGTTAAAGCTTGGTTGCAAATGGGTCTTCCAAATGGACAATGACCCCAAGCATACTTCCAAAAGTTGTGGCAAAATGGCTTAAGGACTACAAAGTCAAGGTATTGGAGTGGCCATCACAAAGCCCTGACCTCAATCCTATAGAAAATGTGTGGGCAGAACTGAAAAAGCGTGTGCGAGCAAGGAGGCCTACAAACCTGACTCAGTTACACCAGCTCTGTTAGGAGGAATGGGCCAAAATTCCCCCAACATATTTTGGGAAGCGTGTGGAAGGCTACCCGAAACGTTTGACCGAGTTAAACAATTCAAAGGCATGCTACCAAATACTAATTGAGTGTATAAACTTCTGACCCACTGGGAATGTGATGAAATAAATAAATGCTGAAATAAATAATTCTTTCTACTATTATTCTGAAATTTCACATTCTTAAAATAAAGTGGTGATCCTAACTGACCTAAAACAGGGAATCTTTACTCAGATTAAATGTCAGGAATTGTTAAAAACTGAGTTTAAATGTATTTGGCTAAACTTCTGGCTTTAACTGTATGTATATGAGTCGTGTAAAATATGTAAACAGACTGCTGTTTAGCAGTCTGATGGCCTTAAGCTGTTTTTCAGTGTCTCCGTCCCAGCTTTGATGCACCTGTACTGACCTCACCTTCTGGATGGTAGCGGTGTGAACAGGCAGTGGCTTGGGTGATTGTTGGAGATGGAGATGTTCAATATGAGTCTGGAAGGAGAGTTTACAGTCTAGCCAGACACCTAGGTATTTGTAGTTATCCACATATTCTAAGTCAGAACCGTCCAGAGTAGTGATGCTAGTCGGGCGATGCGGGCAGCGATCGGTTGAAGAGCATGCATTTAGTTTTACTAGCGTTTAAGAGCAGTTGGAGGCCATGGAAGGAGTGTTGTATGGCATTGAAGCTTGTTTGGAGGTTTGTTAACACATTGTCCAAAGAAGGGCCAGATGTATACAGAATGGTA
>NC_036854.1:37889695-37893842 GCF_002910315.2 Salvelinus sp. IW2-2015
GGTGGTCAAAATTTCAGTTGGAGTAAAAGAACATCAGCTTTATCGTTTGTTTGGTACAAGTTCTCTGTTTCGATTTAAGACTTGAATAGCTGAGAAGTAGACTGACTGTATACACTCAGTTTTTGTCTAAATTGTTTGGAAAGTGGTCAAAATAGCTGATTTGTGCCAGTCCTAGCCTTAAAATGAGAGTTAAGATTTCCATTGAAGCGGATGACATTTAAGGAGTATAAATATTATCAAAAGCTGTATCTAAGAAATGAACTTTGAATGGTGTTCTAGCCTTAACGGTTTTACCTATCATCTCCATTCAAACCTATGGCCATTGAAATGCATTGGAATTTGTGCAATATTGTTGTAGTGGGAAAAGTATGAGTAGTATCAAATTGAGTAAACATGAAGACAGTCAGCCAGCATGTTTTAAAGATGTTTTGGTGTTGGTAGCTTTTAATATTTCTGCGCTTCAGGTGCCAGCGGAAGGGAAATAAGAAAAAGCATGTTGGAATTCTTGTAGTTCTTGCTTCCAGAAAGCACACCTAATAATATGTGTTATTAGAGAATGAGAAGAGAGTGACTGTAACGGCGTTCTCCTCCTCTTCATCCGAAGAGGAAGAGCAGGGATTGAACCAAGCGCAGCGTTGTGATAATACATGATTTATTTAAACAAGGAACGAAACACGAAGAACACTTGATAACTAACAAAATACATCAAGGAGTAGACAGACCTGGACATGCGAACTTTACATACAACGAAGAACTCACGAACAGGAAATGACTACACAAAACGACGAACGAACGAAACAGTCCGTATGGTGCAAAAACACAGACACAGGAGACAACACCACAAAACTCCAACACAAAACAAGCCTCCTATATATGATTCTCAATCAGGGACAACGATTACCATCTGCCTCTGATTGAGAACATATTAGGCTGGACATAGAAAAGACAAACTAGACAAACAACATAGAATTCCCACCCAGCTCACGTCCTGACCAACACTAAACAAGCAAAACACATAAATGGTATACAGAATGGTGTTGTCCGCGTAGAGGTGGATCAAGGAATCACCCGCAGAAAGAGTGACATTGTTGACATATACAGAGAAAAGAGTCGGCCCGAGAATTGAACACTGTGGTACCCCCATAGAGACTGCCAGAGGTCCGGACAACAGGCCTTCCGATTTGACACACTGAACTCTGAGAAGTAGTTGGTGAACCAGGCGAGGCAGTCATTTGACAAACCAAGGCTGTTGAGTCTGCCGATAAGAATACGGTGATTGACAGAGTCGAAAGCKTTGGCCAGGTCGATGAAGACGGCTGCACAGTACTGTCTTTTATGGATGGCGGTTATGATATCGTGTAGTACCTTGAGCGTGGCTGAGGTGCACCTGTAACCAGCTCGGAAACCGGATTGCACAGCGGAGAAGGTATGGTGGGATTCGAAATGGTCTGTAATCTGTTTGTTAACTTGGCTTTAGAAAGGCAGGGCAGGATGGATATAGGTCTGTAACAGTTTGMGTCTAGAGTGTCACCCCCTTTGAAGAGGGGGATGATCGCGGCAGCTTTCCAATCTTTAGGAATCTTGGACGATACGAAAGAGAGGTTGAAGAGACTTGTAATAGGGGTTGCAGCAATGGCGGCAGTTAATTTTAGAAAGAGAGTGTCCAGATTGTCTAGCCCAGTTGATTTGTACGGGTCCAAGTTTTGCAGCTCTTTCAGAACATCTGCTATCTGGATTTGGGTGAAGGAGAAGCTGGGGAGGTTTGGGCAAGTAGTTTCAGAGTTGTTGGCCGGGGTTGGGGTAGCCAGGAGGAAAGCATGGCCAGCCATAGAGAAATGCTTATTGAAATTCTTGATTATCGTGGATTTATCGGTGGTGACAGTGTTTCCTAACCTCAGACAGTGGGCAGCTCTTATTCGATTATTCACTTTACAGTGTCCCAAAACGTTTTGGAGTTAGAGCTACATGATGCAAGTTTCTGATTGAAAAAGCAAGCCTTTGCTTTCCTAACTGACTGCGTTATTGGTTTCTGACTTCCCTGAAAAGTTGCATATCGCGGGGACTATTCGATGCTAGTGCAGTCCGCCACAGGATGTTTTTGTGCTAGTCGAGGGCAGTTAGGTCTGGATTGAACCATGGGCTATATCTAGATAGATTCAGGGSATAATGTACAGACAGGGGTATGGTAGGGTGTGGGTACAGTGGAGGTAAACCTATGCATTGAGTGACGATAACAGAGGTTGCATCTCTGGATGCACTAGTTATGCTGGGTGTGGTCACCGCATGTGTGGGAGGTGGGACAAAAGAGGTATCTGAGGCATGTTGAATGGGACTAGGGGCTCCGCAGTAAAATAAAACAATGATAACTATCCTAAACAGTATACAAGGCGTATTGGCATTAGAGAGAGACATAAAGCGAGGCATAAAGCAATCACAGGTGTTGATTGGGAGTGCTAGKTAAGACAACAACGGGTAAGACAACAGCTGATCAACTAAGACAACAGGTAAAATGGTGATGAATGGGCAGAGAGGGTCAGTTTGAGGCTGGGGCCGACAGATAAACAAAATTAACTAAATTGAGTACCGTGATTAATGAACAGTCCAGCAGGCATCAGCTATGTAGCCAAGTGATCATAGGGTCCAGTGAACAGCAATAGATGAAACAGGGAAGCCGCTAGGTAGTCGTTACTACGCTAGCWKGCGGGAGACACGGCGTTCAAAAAGTTAGCAGGCTGGGGCTAGTAGAAGCGTCTTCACCGACGTCCGGCAAAGGCCGGTTCAAATCAAATCAAATGTTATTTGTCACATACACATGGTTAGCAGATGTTAATGCTAGTGTGGCGAAATGCTTGTACTTCTAGTTCCGACAATGCAGTAATATCCAACGAGTAATCTAACCTAACAATTTCACAACAATTACCTTAAAGGAATGAATAAGAATATGTACATAAAAAAATCTATGAATGAGTGATGGTACAAAATGGCATAGGCAAGATGCAGTGGATGGTATAGAGTACAGTATATACATATGAGATGAGTAATGTAGGGTATGTAAACATATAAAAGTGCCATTGTTTAAAGTGGCTAGTGATACATGTATTACATCAAGATGGCAAGATGCAGTAGATGGTATAGAGTACAGTATATACATATGAGATGAGTAATGTAGGGTATGTAAACATAGTGTTGTTACCACCCTCACCACCTGGGGGCGGCCCGTCAGGAAGTCCAGGACCAGTTGCACAGGGCGGGGTCGAGACCCAGGGTCTCGAGGCTTGATGACGAGTTTGTTAGGGTACTATGGTGTTTAAATGCTGAGGCTGTAGTCGATGAACAGCATTCTCACATAGGTTCCTCTTGTCCAGATGGGATAGGGCAGTGTGCAGTGTGATTGCGATTGCGTCGTCTCTGGACCTCTATGGTAAGCAAATTGGAGGGGTCCTTCGGGTTCAGGTAGGGTGGAGGTGATTGGTCCTTGACTAGTCTCTCAAAGCACTTCATTGATGCCGGAGTGAGTGCTACGGGGCGGTAGTCGTTTAGCTCAGTTACCTTAGCTTCTTGGGACAGGAACAATCGTGGCCCTTCTTGAAGCATGTGGGGGACAACAGACTGGGATAAGGATTGATTGAATATGTCCGTTAACACACCAGCACAGCTGGTCTGCGCATGCTCTGAAGATACGGCTTAGGGATTTTCCGTCTGGGCCTGCAGCCTTGCAACGGGTTGTACACGTTTAATGTTTTCTCACGTCGGTGCATGAAGGAGAGCCTGCAAGGTTTTATGGTAGCGGGCCCGTGTCAAGTGGCACTGGTATTGTCCTCAAGCTGCAAAGAAGTTGTTTAGTCTGTCTGGGAGCCAGATATCCTGGTCCGCGACGGGGCTGGTTTTCTTTTTGTAATCCGTGATTGACTGTAGACCCTGCACAAATACCTCTTGTGTCTGAGCGGTTGAGTTGCGGCTCTACTTTGTCTCGATACTGACGCTTAGCTGGTTTGATTGCCTTGCGGAGGAAATAGCCACACTGTTTGTATTAGGTCATGTTTCCGTCACCTTGCCCTGATTAAGCAGTGGCTTTTAGTTTTGCGCGAATGCGCATATCAGGTTCTGGTTTGGGAATGTTTAATAGACGCTGTGGGTACGAACTATC
>NC_036854.1:37894115-37915622 GCF_002910315.2 Salvelinus sp. IW2-2015
GAACATTATATGTAAGTGGCATTGGTTTAAAGTGCTAGTGATACTTTTATTACATCCAATTTTTCCATTATTAAAGTGGCTGGAGTTGAGTCAGTATGTTGGCAGCAGGCACTCAACATTAGTGGTGGCTGTTTCACAGTCTGATGGCCTTGAGATAGAAGCTGTTTTCTCAGTCTCTCGGTCCCTGCTTTTGATGACCTGTACTGACCTCGGCTTCTGATGATAAGCGTGGGTGAAAAGCCGATGCACTTGCTAATAAACCCGCTCACCGAATCAGCGTATTCATCAATGTTGTTGTTAGCCGCAATGCGGAACATATCCCAGTCCACGTGATCGAAGCAATCTTGAAACGTGGAATCCGATTGGTCAGACCAGCGTTGAACATACCTGAGCGCGGGAGCTTCCTGTTTTAGTTTCTGTCTATAGGCTGGAAGCAACAAAATGGAGTCGTGGTCAGCTTTTCCGAAAGGAGGGCGGGGGAGGGACTTATATGCGTCGTGGAAGTTAGAATAATAATGATCTAGGGTTTTGCCAGCCCTGGTTGCGCAATCAATATGCTGATAGAATATGCCTTGTTTTCAGATTAGCCTTGTTAAAATCCCTAGCTACAATAAATGCAGCCTCAGGATATGTGGTTTCCAGTTTGGAGGACCTGGGGGGATATATGCGGCTGTGATTATAAACGAAGAGAATTCTTTAGGTAGATAATGTGGTCGGCATTTGATTGTGAGGAATTCTGTGAGGAAGTCAGGTGAACAGGACTTGAGTTCCTGTATGTTGTTATGATCACACCACGTCTCGTTAATCATAAGGCATACATCCCCGCCCTTCTTCTTACCAGAAAGATGCTTGTTTCTGTCGGCGCGATGCGTGAAGAAACCAGCTGGCTGTACCGACTCCGATAGCGTGTCTCGAGTGAGCCATGTTTCCGTGAAACAAAGAACGTTACAGTCTCTGATGTCTCTCTGGAAGGCTACCCTTGCATGGATTTTGTCTTCCTTGTTGTCAAGATACTGGACATTGGCGAGTAGTATGCTCGGGAGCGGTGCGCAATGTGCCCGTCTACGGAGCCTGATCAGAAGACCGCTCCGTCTGCCCCTTCTACGGTGTCGTTGTTTTGGGTCACCGGCTGGGATCCGATCCATTTTCCTGGGTGGTTGGCAAAACAGAGGATCCGCTTAGGGAAAGTCGTATTCCTGGTCGTAATGTTGGTGAGTTGACGTTGCTCTTATATCCAATAGTTCCTCCCGACTGTATGTAATAAAACCTAAGATTACCTGGGGTAACAATGTAAGAAATAACACATAAAAAAACAAAATACTGCATAGTTTCCTAGGAACGCGAAGRGAGGCGGCCATCTCTGTCGTCGCCGGAAGTTTGTTGCGCTGTTGCGCCTTCTTCACCATACTGTCTGTGTGGGTGGACCATTTCAGTTTGTCTGTGATGTGTACGCCGAGGAACTTAAAACTTTCCACCTTCTCAACTGCTGTCCCGTCGATGTGGATAGGGAAGTCAAACGTTATCTGCTCTGAAGAGTAGTGTTGCTGAATGGAATGACTCCGTATCTAAGATCATATACACATTTGATCATTAAAGGAATATTAGAATAACATGGATGATAACTGAGTTACATAATGTTATCATAATGGTTGTAGTAATTGTGTATAAGACCTATGGGTAAGAGAAGAGAAATTGCTCCAGCAACTGTACCTGTGTGGATTTGTAGAATGGGTCCACTGTGTCACGGAGTGTCTCTCCAAAACTCAGGATGAAGCCACTCTTTTTTATTTTGATATATTTGATTTAACCTTTATTTAACCAGGAAGGGCTCATTGAGATTTAAAATCTCTTTTTCAAGAGCGTCCTTGCCAAGATAGGCAGCACCAAGTCATTACAAAAATTACAGACAAACAACATGAAAAACTACAAGTAATCTAGTAAAAACCATAGAATTCACAAGAGTATAACAYAAATCAAAAACAGCAAATTAAAAACATTGACAGGTCAGGGAATCAGTCTCAAGATCATTCATCAGTGATTTAAAAATACCAATCGGGACAAGTTCTTCCAGTTTAAAAGTATTTTGTAAGCTGTTCTGTGTGGGGGTGCTTGATATAGAGTATGGACAATACCTCTTTGATGGTCTCTGTCTTTCCAGCATTGCCATGGTGGCGTTTGTATCTCCCGTCTCCAGAGACCTCGACCAGGGAGTGTCTCTGCAGTGCTGGGACGGTGTAGTGCTGCCTGACGTGGCTTTAGGAGGCAGTGCAGGTCAGACAGGACTCGACCGCTCTGAGCTTTTGCCCAGAGCAGATATCACAGGCCACATCCCCAGGCCAGGCATAGCCCAGAGCAGGATAGAAGCCTGCCTGCTGGAGCCCCTGGATCCTGCTGAGGGCACTGCAGAGACACAGGAGGGGATCGCAAGAGGATGTTAGCTGTATATTTGTCTGCTAAACAGAGCTGTATAATGACATATTTCACCTATGATTTTACAGTYAACCGGGATCTGACAAAATCCATCATCAATTTCTAGGTAGATCCATGGACCGGTCACTCTTTACAGACAGYCAGCTAGGAGCATGAGACTCTACACTCTCCTGCTTGAACCTGTTTCATAGAAACATATAGTTTACTGATATAATTTACTGTACAATCACTGTTACCCAACTGAACATAATTTTCTACCAGTAGAAGTTCTCCTACACCTGTTGCTAAATAAAGGAATGTATCTGATTGTTTGTGCAGAAGCAAGACAGTAAAGTCTACATACATGTAAACGACTGCCTCGTTATTCCTACCACAGAACACTACAAACTGGCATGCAATGGATTATGACAAATCTATAATTAAGCTTAGATCAGAGGGACAGACTCCTCCTTGGAAGTTTCCAAGTTGCTCTATTGACTTGTCACTCTTCGTAGACACATAGCTYTGAGTAGGAGACCCTGCTCCATCCTGCTTGACACTATATAAAAAATACATTAGATCACATGAGAAGGTCCTCCATGTTTAAAGCAGTGGCAAAAAGGTATCCTATAATTGTGGATACCATGGGGTATCATGACAGTGCTGCATCACTGTATGACAGGTAAATTGTTGTAGAATATGTATTGGAGTTAAAGGGAACCTTGGTCAGGGTTGATCCCTTAGAAAGGGCCTCTCTCTAACTCACCTGCTCATGACTCCAGGGTCTCCCTCAGGCTCCATACAGTCTGATGTAGGATACTCGAGTACTCTCCTCAGGAGTAAAAGCCTGTTAATCTAATGCAACAGTGCAAGTTGTGTCTGAGCACTCTTTTGACAACAAACTCCACTTTTAGGAGCAAACTGAGGCGGATAGACAACAACTCCAACAAACTGGCGGCAGGTATCTTAGAGGTCAAAGAGGCGGGCTAGGCGATTCAAATCCCATGTCTGATGAAAAAATCTAGGCAGGAGTGGGCCAGCAATCAGAGAGTTMCGCGTAATTTAACAAGACAAAACAGAACATATCTGCTCCATTGCACCCCATTGTAAAGTCAGTGCAAATGTGCCAATATTTGACCACACTGTATAGAGCTCGCCAACTTGTAGACCTAAAACCTGTAAATGAGTTACCTCTGGTTAGTCCGGCCATTCCTCTGGGGAAATGAATAGGAAACAAACAGTGTTTTGGGATAAACGCAGAAAATAAGGTCTGAAGTTAACACATGTTTAGGAGATCTTAAAACTTCTTATGGCTGCAATCCCGTTAACGGGATGATATGACAACAGCCTGTGAAAGTGCAGGGCGCCAAATTCAAACAACAGAAATCTCATAATTAAAATTCCTAAAACATACATGTATTTTATACCATTTTAAAGGTAATCTTGTTGTTAATCCCACCAAAGTGTCCAATTTCAAATAGGCTTTACAGCAAAAGCACCACAAACGATTATGTTAGGTCACCGCAAAATCACAGAAAAACACAGCTATTTTTACAGCCAAAGACAGGAGTCACAAAAAGCAGAAATAGAGATAAAATAAATCACTAACCTTTGATGATCTTCATCAGATGACACTCATAGGACTTCATGTTACACAATACATATATGTTTTGTTCGATTAAGTTCATATTTATATCCAAAAACCTCAGTTTACATAGGCGCTATGTTCAGAAATGCCTCCAAAATATCCGGAGAAATTGCAGAGCCATGTCAAATAACATAAATACTCATCATAAACTTTGATGAAAGATACATGTTTTACATAGAATTAAAGATACACTTGTTCTTAATGCAACCGCTGTGTCAGATTTAAAAAATCTTTACGGCAAAAGCACAATATTCAATAATCTGAGAACAGCGTTCAGCCACAAAAGGAAGCCATACAGTTACCGCCAAATTGTGCAGTCAACAAAACTCATAAAAAGCATTATAAATCTTCACTCACCTTTGCTGATCTTCGTCGGAATGCACTCCCAGGACTCCCACTTCCACAAGAAATGTTTGTTTTGTTRGGTAATGTCCATCATTTATGTCCAAGTAGCTACTTTTGTTAGCGCGTTTAGTACACAAATCCAAACGCTCATGCAGGTCCAGCCGAACGTCAGACAAAAACTTCAAAAAGTTATATTACAGGTCGAATAAACTTGTCAAACTAAGTATAGAATCAATCTTTAGGGTGTTGTTATCATAAATATTCAATAACGTTCCAACCGGATAATTCCTTTGTGTCTATAGAAGTAATGGAACGCAAGTCGATATCATGTGGAATGCGCGTGACCAGGACCTGGCTCTCTGCCAGACCACTGACTAATTCCCCTCTCATTCAGCCCCACATCACAGTATAATTTTCATTCAAGGTTCTACAGACTGTTGACATCTAGTGGAAGCTGTAGGAAGTGCAAACAGATCCATATCCTACTGTGTTTTCAATAGGCGATGAGTTGAAAATTGACCAGCCTCAGATTTCTCACTTCCTGGTTGGATTTCTTCTCAGGTTTTTGCCTGCCATATGAGTTCTGTTATACTCACAGACATAATTCAAACAGTTTTAGAAACTTCAGAGTGTTTTCTATCCAATACTAATAGTAATATGCATATATTAGCAACTATGACTGAGGAGCAGGCCGTTTACTCTGGGCACCTCTGTGCACCTTTCATCCAAGCTACTCAATACTGCCCCTGCAGCCATAAGATCTGTTCTATGAGATAATAGCAGTCAGTTAACATGACCTGGATTCCATAGGGATTTGCATTTTGCCTGTACATTTTATAATAAATGTTTTTTCTAACAGGCTTACAGTGCCTTCAGAAAGTATCACACCCCTTGTGTTTTACACATTTGGTTGTGTTTCAAGTGGGATTAAAAGGATTTAATTGACAGTTTTTTCAATGATCTACACAAGTATTCTGTCATGTCAAAGTGGTAGAAAATTTGATATTTGTACAAAAGTTATTGAAAAATAAAACACTAAAATATCTTGATTTGGGTGACATTTGGTAAGCGCCCCTACTAAGTCAATGTCTATTTGCTACACAAAAAAGCGAAGTTTGGATAAAAACATTGTAGGTGGATGATGGTCATGCTTAGGGTAAGTTGCCCCCGGTGAGGCGTCACTACAGACCCGGTTTCGATTCAGGCTGTGTTGCAGTCGCCGCGACGGGAGATCCATAGGCGGTGCACAACTGGTCCAGCGTCGCTCCAGGTTAGGGGAAGGTTTGGCTGGCCGGGATGTCCTTGTCCATCGCGCTCTCAACTCCTTGTGGCGGGCCGGGCGCAGGCACGCTGACTTCGGTTGCCAGTTGTACGGTGTTTCCGGTTAAGCGAGCAGTGTGTCAAGAAGCAGTGCGGCTTGGCAGGCTTGTTTTGGTCGTGTTGGCTCTCGACCTACGCCTCTCCCAAGTCTCTACGTGAGTTTGCAGCGATGGGACAAGACTGTAACTACCAATTGGGGAGATAAAGGGGTAAAAGTACAAAAAAATAAAAACAAAAATTACTCGTTTCAGGAACTAAGGGTATTGCGCGGGTCACTACTTTACAGGAGAGCCATTTGAACGTACACCTTTTTTAAATCAAACTCGATTTTGGCAGAAATGCCTTCTGGAACATTTGAACTTTCATGTGGCTTAATAACAAACTTGTATGCCATCGTTAAATACGACTAAAATTGGAAATTACGAGCCTAGTTGGATTAGCCACAGAAAAAGACCTTCCCACTAGCCATGATTGGCTGAGATAATGAGTGGGCTGGACATGCCGAGAGATGAGTTCGGATCGGTCTGCCATATAGCACGCTCCTGGCCATTTGAGCTGGTCCGTATGTGTAGGTAATCTTGCCTAACGCGGATTTAAAATATATTATATTGCATAGCAGACTGCATAAGTTTTGAAACTATGCAAGTATCCATTTCAGTAGGGCGTGTAAAATGGTCAGTGAGCTGTTCTCTCATTTGTGTCTGACAGTAGCTAGCAAACTAGCCAACGTTAGCCAGTTAGCTTGGGTGCTTGACTGCTGTTGTTAGGTCAGCTAGTTAACGTTACGTGTATGATCGGTCTTTAAAATATATATATAGCATAGTAGAACTGCATAAGTTTGCTCTCCACTTTCTGGAGGATCGAGTTTGAAATCAGTGGAATTAGAGTATATAAGCTAAGGAGATGGAAAAACACCTGTCTCCGGATTACATCTTCAAACTAAGGGCAACCATGGCATCCGGACAGGGAGAAGCTAGCTACATTTTCAAATATAGCACATTTCAAATTTTGACAAAAAGTAGTTTTCATATCAAGTTAAAGTGTACTGTTAGCTAGCTAACGTTAGCTGGCTGGCTGGGCTGGCTAGCTAACGTACGTGTTTGATCTGTGTAGTAATATTATTCGTATCTCAGGGCCATTTGCTTTGCTAGTTAGAGCCTAATGTTAGCTAGCTAACATTGAACCTGGTTGGTTAGCTACCTGCAGGTTCATGCAGGGTAGTAACCTTCATGAGTTGGGATTATGGTTCATTGTTTAGTTAGCTAGCTAGCTAMCTACATGTATWAACAAAAGACTCCACTATGAAAGTAACCYTAGAATGTTCATGATGTCAATGTGACAACTGTTGATAGACGTAGCTGGTAAATTCGCTCTGGCTATCTACTTTGATTTCAGAGCACTCTCATCTGAGTGTGCCAAAGCGCAGAATAACTGGTTGTTCCACTGGACATCATAAGGTGAATGCACCAACTTGTAAGTCGCTCTGGATAAGAGCGTCTGTTAAATGACTTAAATGTAATGTAAATGTAAATAACTGACGAATTTATGAAGACTCAACACCCGATGAATATGGCCGGTGTCAGTAAACATTGGTAAAAAAGCGTAATTAAATTGTTGCCAGCAGCAAAGTTGTAGTCACCAACGCACTGGATGACATAAACCCAGCTCTGCTAGGGCAAGTAAAATGGTCAGTGAGCTGCTAGCAAGCTAGTCAACGTTAGCCAGTTAGCTTGTGTGCTTGACTGCTGTTGTCAGGACAGAATGCTTGGATCAACCCTACTCCTCGGCCAGAGCGTCCAGTGTGCGCTCTGAATGCTCTGAGAGCGAAACGCTCTGAGGACAATCTGACAACACTCTGAGTTTACGGGTGGGGCTATAGTTTAAGAGGGTGTGAATGATGCTTAATGGGTAGACTAAGAAGAGCTCTCCAGTGGGTGTACCAAAACATTCTAAGGCTTTTTTATCAAAAGTGAGGTTACAAGTTTATCAACTTTCAAAGCAGAATGACAGAATGACTCTACCATTATTCCTCAACTGTAGTGTATGATATATCATTTTCTAGCTCTGAGTCTCTACTTTTATCCAATGTAAAAAACACAATTTCAAATGTTGCTACATAAGACCGAATCGAGCCAGTCGGGGATATCTACATAAGTATTGAGACCCTTTACTCAGTACTTTGTTTAAGCACCTTTGGCAGCGATTACAGCCTTGAGTCTTTTTGGGTATGACYCTACAAACTTGGCACACCTGTATTTGGGGAGTTTCTCCCATTCTTCTCTGCAGATCKTTTTGAGCTCTGTCAGGTTGGATGGGGAGCGTTGCTGCACAGCTATTTTCAGGTCTCTCCAGAGATGTTAAATCGGGTTCAAGTTCAGGCTCTGGCTAGGCCTCTCAAGGACATTCATAGAAGCCACTCCTGCGTTGTCTTGGCTGTGTGCTTACGATTGTTGTCCGGTTGGAAGGTGCACCTTTACCCCAGTCTGAGGTCCTGAGCGCTCTGGAGCAGGTTTTCAACTTGGGTAACATTTGGATGAAACATTGATCAAAGAGATTTCAACCTTTATTCACCCACTCAAATAGACAGAAATGTGTTGAATTCCCAATGTATTATCACTGCACTTTCAACCATGCAAAAGCACAACAAAGTTCAAATGGGAATGCAGTGTCAGATATTTTGTATTTCATGTGTTGCAGGTAGCTTAGTGGTTAAGAGCGTTGGGGCAATAACCGAAAGGTTACTGGTTCAAATCCCTGAGCCGACTAGGTKAAAAATCTGCCAATGTGCTCTTGAGCAAGGCACTTACCCCTAATTGCTGCTGTAAGTCTGCTAAATGACTAAAATGCTACGCTTCATCTCATAGCATGACTTGGATTGCAGTTAAAGTACATAGAGCAAGTAATCAATGCTGTTCAAGATTKTGCACAGATTATTACAGCAACTGTGAAGATCTCCACAGCTGTGACCTTTGCATGCTATCTTGAACATGCACGCTTTTTATGATTATATAAGAACATTAAGCTAACCTCAAAATGTGGCCATGGATGTGTTGCTCATTTTAAGGTTGAATAAATACTGTTACATTCACCTTTGGCTATTTACTGTATTACAAAAATATAATTGAACAGTGTTTGGTTGACAACATGTCAACATTTAAAGGATATCTAATGCTTGAATAGCTTCATCTGAGCAACTGGCTTAATCATATTCTTTAACTTGTATTTTTGGTTTAGTTGGAGACGTGAATCCAACATATCATTTGTTAACTTGTCAACAAGTTAATAGGCTATTTACTGTATTGCAAAAGTGATGTTGAATTGTGTTTGGTTGTCTAAGAATAGGACTAAATCAAATCAAACTTTATTTCAAGTGCATTTAAAGTTTGATTTGATTTAATTTAGTCATATTCTTTAACATAGCTATTTGGTTGAGATGGAGAAGTGAATCCAATATATAAATTATTAATTTGAAGACAAATTGGAATTAAAGGCAGGCTAAATCAGTGGCAGAGATGGAACTATCCAAGCAGGCGATACGTACATCTCCTACAAATGTTGATCTTTGGCTGCGTTGAAAACCAAGCACAATTCAATATCCAGTTTGGCTACAAYTGAATAATTGATATGTTGCATTCACGTCTCCAACTCAAACAAAAGAGAACAGAGAACACATGTGTGTTCGTGACCATCTAAGATTTTCGAATGGGGGTCATAATATTAGTGATGGGKATTCCGTCTCTTTTCAGTGAGCTGACTCYTTCGGTTCAGCTCACCAAAAAGAGCCGGCTCTTTTGGCTCCCAAATGGCTCTTWAAAAAAAATATGRTTTGTATTTTTTCAAGTCAAACAGTTTGCGATAGTTTGACTATGATTGGTGTTAAAACAATTCTAATGAAATTATTAAATGAAATCATACTCTATCTTAACCACAATGTATTTAAAAATGCATTGGTTTGTTATGAAAAAGAATGCTATAAAACATTTACATTTAAAGTATAACTTTTTAATGTATATCAACAAAGTGCATATAAATCTAACCATTCAAAACTAATACAATCTGAACAGCATAATAGAATATTGCACCATATCAAAGAAAAATAAATAACAATMTGCAAAACTGCAGCATCCCACTTAAAACATTAAACTGGTCCCTCTTTTCTCTCTCTTCTTTATTGCCATGTTATAACCAGCAGCACACAGCAATGCTGACCATATTTTGCTTTTATGAGAGATTTGCATTCTTCTCTCAGTAATTATTTGTCCCATTTCGAGAAGACCCTCTCAGAGGGAACGGATGTGGCCACTATGCAGAGTCTCCCTGTCATGACTTTAGTAAGCCGTGGGTAGACAGAGGCCTTGATCTTCCACCAGCTCAGAGGAGGAGGAGCTCCTCCAAATAGGATCGGACCTCCATTATGGCATCTGCTGAGGGATTCCTTCGTGCTTCATCCCCAGTTGCTCTCTCGTCAAACAGCATCCAAACAGCAGACGTTTGTGGCACTACTGCTGGTGCTTCTGCTCCATCTGATCCCTCTTCTTCCTGTTGCCCTGGTGCCTGAGCCAGCTGACTGCTGGGGCTGTCCCTCCCTGCTGCTGAGGTTATTCTTTGAAGAGCCTCTTCAATCGCTCTGGCATCACTGAAGACTAACTTCTTAAACCTGGGGTCAAGTGCAGCGGTTTCTGATAGCACATGATTATATTCCATTCTGTGGAACTCATCTACTGCTCATATACATATATAATACTGGATTAAATAATGATATAGTAATAACTGTTTACTGTACCTCTCTCCACCTGCTCAAAGGATTCCAGGACTCTGCACACCTCCTCCACCACCTCRCATTCCTCTTGGGTCAGAGCATCAACAGGTGCATTGACAATGGCCAGGGTAGAGATGATGGCATCCTTTGACTCAAGAAACCGCTTCAACATATAAAATGTTGAATTCCACCTTGTAGTGCAGTCTTGTTCAGGCCTCAGCTCAGGCATCCCCATCTGGCGTTGTGTACTGTAGAATTGAGTTTTTCAGCACCCACTGTGCTCCTGTGGAAGTGTTTCACGGCCGCTTTCACTTTGTCCACAGTGGGCTTCATCACCTTCAGAGCATCTCTTACAATCAGGTTGATTGTGTGGGAAAGACATGGATGATGGGTCCATTTAAACATTTTCATGACTTTGGTTATGTTAGCTGCATTGTCGCTAACACAACATACCCCTTTTCCATCTACTTGCCATTCTCTGGCCACTCTCAAKAGTTCCTCTGCCAAGTTCTCTGAGGTGTGTCTGTCGCTGAACTCAAAGCAGTCCAGAAGACAGCTAGACATCGAAAAATCTTCAATGAAGTGACATGTTACCGACATGTAAGAAGTGGTTACCCTTGATGTCCAGCAGTCAGTGGTAAGGCAAACTGCAGTAGCTTGTTGGACTCTTTCCCGCACTGAAGCCTGAGTGCTTTCGTACAGTTGTGGAATAAGTGATTTTGAAAGGGTTTTCCTGCTTGGAATTGTGTACATTGGATTTGGACTATTGCTATAATTTCTAAAACCTCTGTCCTCCACGATCGAAAATGGCTGGAAATCGTTGGCAATCATTTTTGCCAGTGCAATATCAATTTGGCGTTGTTTTTCTATAGATATATACTTTGGCATAAACTGGTCCATAGAAGACTGCGTTGCTGTGGGTCYTGGAGTAGGCCTACTTGTAACGCTTGTCTAATTCCTCCTCCTCGGAAGAGGAGACATAATGTATTTATTTAAATGATAGACGAACACYAAACAACACTTGAGAATTTACAAAATAACAAACGCAGTCAACAGACCTGAACAAACGAACTTACATGACACGAAGAACGCACGAACAGGAAATAGACTACACAAACGAACGAACAACCGAAACAGTCCCGTGTGGTGCAACATACACAGACACGGAAGACAATCACCCACAAACTAACAGTGTCAAACAGCCTACCTATATATGATTCTCAATCAGAGGAAATGAATAACACCTGTCCCTGATTGAGAACCATATAAGGCTAATTAACAATCACACTCCCACATAGAACAAACAACACAGACTGCCCATCCCAACTCACGNTCGTACAGTTGTGGAATAAGTGATTTTGAAAGGGTTTTCCTGCTTGGAATTGTGTACATTGGATTTGGACTATTGCTATAATTTCTAAAACCTCTGTCCTCCACGATCGAAAATGGCTGGAAATCGTTGGCAATCATTTTTGCCAGTGCAATATCAATTTGGCGTTGTTTTTCTATAGATATATACTTTGGCATAAACTGGTCCATAGAAGACTGCGTTGCTGTGGGTCYTGGAGTAGGCCTACTTGTAACGCTTGTCTAATTCCTCCTCCTCGGAAGAGGAGACATAATGTATTTATTTAAATGATAGACGAACACYAAACAACACTTGAGAATTTACAAAATAACAAACGCAGTCAACAGACCTGAACAAACGAACTTACATGACACGAAGAACGCACGAACAGGAAATAGACTACACAAACGAACGAACAACCGAAACAGTKCCGTGTGGTGCAACATACACAGACACGGAAGACAATCACCCACAAACTAACAGTGTCAAACAGCCTACCTATATATGATTCTCAATCAGAGGAAATGAATAACACCTGTCCCTGATTGAGAACCATATAAGGCTAATTAACAATCACACTCCCACATAGAACAAACAACACAGACTGCCCATCCCAACTCACGRCCTGACCAACTAAACACAAACAAAAACAAGAGAAAACAGGTCAGGAACGTGACACTACTTGACTGAGTGGATACATCTCCACGTGTGGAGGTGCTGGCTCCACCACTATCACTAGCAGGCCCGCTAGTTTCTCGAAGCTCCGCTACAGCTAGCTTCACAGTTGGGTGCATAGTTCACATATGCCGGTGTAGGTTGTGTGTAGAACCGGCTTTATATGAGATTTTGTTTTGGCAAATTCTACACTGTGCTCTAACATTGTCTACATTATTAAAATGCATCCAAATGCTACAGTGCTTCCGACTCATTTTCCAGCTGTTGTTTCACAGCTGTCCTTCCTCTCTCTCCTCGGCTGCTAAGTGTGTGACTGTGAGTGAGTTGGCTCGGCCCTTCCTCATGCATCTTTGGTTCATTGGTTGACACTGCGTGTCTGATTGACAGGAACAACAGGTGAGGCTGTTAGTCTGAGCAGACAGTCAGAACGAATCTGTGTGCGCTTGAGCATTTAGGCCTATATTATTTTATATTTTTTCGTTCTTTGAATTAGTTAATTATATTCCTTTAAATCTTTTGATTATTCATATCAGTTTTTTTTTTTTTATGAATAGATTCTGCTCCTCTGATATACGAGCTGGCTCCCAACGTTCAACTTCAAGAGCCGGCTTGTAACGGCTTTCGTTGGTGGAAGGAGAGGAGGACCAAAATGCAYCGTGGTACGTATCCATAATATCGTTTAATCGAGAATGAATACAAAATACAAAAAAAGAACAAGAGAATAAATGAAAACCGACACAGTCCCGAATGGTGCAAACACTGAAACGGAAAATAACTACCCACAACCCATAGTGGGAAAACAGGCTACCTAAGTATGATTCTCAATCAGAGACAACGATCGACACCTACCTCTGATTGAGAACCATACTAGGCCAAACACATAGAAATATAACGTATAGAACAAAACATAGAAAAACAACATAGAATGCCCACCCCAACTCACGCCCTGACCWAACTAAAATAAAGACATAAAAAAGGAACTAAGGTCAGAARGTGACACGGCTCTTAGAGCCGACTCATTCGCGAACGACCCATCACTACATAATACCGCAAACTGTTCGGACTTTCCAACCATTTTCACAAGAACAAGCGCTCTGAAGATCATGCCTCATCTTGGAGAAACAACTTTAGCGRTGCCWCCTTKCACCACAGCAAGCGGAAAGCCCTCCCTACCTTCAGGCTATGCTGAAACRCAACACCCCAACCCGAGTGTACTCTTCAAGAAGTATGGTTTGTTGGTAGTTTCTACAGTTTTGGCGCTGCAGGTGTAAGCGGAAGGCTAATAGTAATACCTATGTCAGACTTTAGTAGTTCTAATAATAATGTATCCATGTATCATTTCCCACATACCCTAAGATCACTAACATCACGCAAAGTGTGAACCTGATTATGTTTACATTTGATGTGGAATCTAATACTGTGCACAGAGAACATGGAATAGAAGTTATTAAATAAGAATGGAATGGTCTGTATATTCACACGGCTATATTGGAGTTCTGAACGCTTGCGAAAACTAAACTTTGTACCATCTGATTCTAGACTCTCCAATTACTTGCACTTCAGTGTCCACTCCACCAGATGGTTCCACTACTACAGGATACACAGACACTGATTACTATTGCAGAGAGAAGAGAGAGAGGGGAGAGAGAGAAGAGAGAAGAAGAGAGAGAGAGAGAGAGAGAGAGAAGAGAGAGAGATAGAGAGAGAGAAGAGAGAGAGAGAGAGAGAGAAGAACCATTATCCCATTGATATCTATTTATACCCACCTACTAGCCAGAGACACATGACATGATGCACTAGCATACGATGGCTAACGCTAATAACATTAGTGACAGAGATGAGATGTTAGTCTTCAGAATACCAATAAAGTGACTAACTCAGTCTCTAGTTCATCTGTTCGGCTGCCCAACGGTAGTGACTCTGACTCCTTAGGTCCTAGTCAGAAGGGCCTCACAAGTTTTCCATTGTCTAATCATCATCCAACCAAGCCCTTCCCACGAGCAATCCTGATCTCTGACTGGGTGACTGAGTGAGTGTCCTTGCCTTGGTGCTCTCTCCTTGGTGGTAGTAACCTCTGCAGCGGCTACAGAGCTGTTGTTTGCTGTGTTTCTCTATTAGATTAGAGCCAGGAATGCTGTCTCCAGGTCAGTTTCAAAACACAGCCTGCTCTTTAACCACTGTGTTTGTTTTCTTTGCCCCACACTACGGTGTAATGCRCCATCATGCGACACCTCTGAGGTCAAGGTTACCAGGCTACCTCATAACCTGGTAACCTCTGCGGTTAGAAAAATGTCTCGTTCATTAAGACCAGGTGCATTATAGTCTCGAAACCTGATCATAGGCAACAGTGACTATAGGGTCTGGTTTCAATGATAGACTCTTTTGGCATAGAGGAGCAACGTCACTGCCTCATCACTATTTTATCCCCTTGAACAAAATACAAAATAGTAGCTAGCAAGATGCAGTTATTTTTAATAAGTGCATTTCACAAGTGGCTAGTTTGCATCCAACTTTCACTAAAACCTACAGTAAAGGTTTTGCCTGCAAACTTTGGTTTTGAATCATGACGTTCTGGCATGTCTGTCCCAGTGCCTCATGATTTTTTGGGAGAGTTGTCTGTCTCAAGAGGGTCCACCCCAATTTTTCCCCCTTATCAAAGTTGACAAAAGAGACCTTATAGTCACTGTTGCCCAGGGACGGGTTTTCGAGACTAAGTGCAGTAGGGAACGTATAATAACCAACCATTTGAATCATTTCCAGCTCTGCAAAGTTGTGTGTGTCATCTGGTTCATACACAGACAACAGAAATTAATTTTTAATTAATTTCAGCTCTGGTATTTGGTAAGCTGGAGGTTGGGAGACAGAATGTTGGGAGACAGACTGTTGGTGCGTGTGTTCATGTGTGTGTGCATGCCTGCATAAATGTGTGTGTGTGTGTGTGTGTGAGCGAGTGAGCGAGTGTGTGTGTGTGCGTGTGTGAGAGAGCTCAGGATTATGCAACCTAACCTACCAGAACCTTCCGACCAGAACTCATCAGCTGGTGAGGTCTGGGCTGCTGGGGCACTGTGGCCAAATACATGTACAACAAAAGACATTTGAAAGGAACTGTTTTGCAGGGAACAGAACAGGGTGCAGTCTGTGGAAAAGTGTCGAAGGAAAACACAGGCAAGGGACTTCAGGGAGGGAGTGGGGACTGCATACTGCATAGGGTTCCTGGTGCAGTATTTTGGACATGGTTTGGATATTGATGGCTTTTTACCTGGCCCAGACTCAATCAGTCCTGTGGTGGCCTCATCCTCTGTCCAAATGGATGGTTCTAGCACGGCAGAGAAGTCACTCTTACTGACTCTTTCAGTGTGCTCTCCCATGAAACCCTCTCAAATTCCTTACTGGTTAGTGATGCCATACAATCAAAATTAAATCAAATGTATTGGTCACATACACATGTTTAGCAGATGTTATTGCAGGTGTAGCGAAATGCTTGTTCTTCGAGCTCCGACAATGCAGTAATATCTAACAAGTAAAATCTAACTGTTTCACAACATATACCTGAAATACATGTAAATCTAAGTAAGGAATGTATTAAGAATATGTATAAACTCAGCAAAAAAAGAAACGTCCTCTCAATGTCAACTGCGTTTATTTTCAGCAAACTTAAATACTGTGTAAATATTTGTATGAACATAACAAGATTCAACAACTGAGACATAAACTGAACAAGTTCCACAGACATGTGACTAACAGAATTGGAATAATGTGTCCCTGAACAAAGGGGGGGAGGGGGGTCAAAATTAAAGTAACAGTCAGTGTCTGGTGTGGCCACCAGCTTTATTTAGTACTGCAGTGCATCTCCTCCTCATGGACTGCACCAGATTTGCCAGTTCTTGCTGTGAGATGTTACCCTACTCTTCCACCAAGGCACCTGCAAGTTCCCGACATTTCTGGGGGGAATGGCCCTAGCTCTCACCCTCGATCCAACAGGTCCCAGACGTGCTCAATGGGATTGAGATCCAGGCTCTTCGCTGGCCATGGCAGAACACTGACATTCCTGCATTGCAGGAAATCACCACAGAACGAGCAGTATGGCTGGTGCATTGTCATGCAGGAGGGTCATGTCAGGATGAGCCTGCAGGAGAGGTACCACATGAGGGTGGGATGTCTTCCCTGTAATGCACAGCGTTGAGATTGCCTGCAATGACACAAGCTCAGTCCAATGATGCTGTGACACACCGCCCAGACCATGACGGACCCTCCACCTCCAAATCGATCTCGCTCCAGAGTACAGGCCTCGGTGTAACGCTCATTCCTTCGACGATAAACGCGAATCCAACCATCACCCCTGGTGAGACAAAACGCGACTCGTCAGTGAAGAGCATTTTTGCCAGTCCTGTCCTGG
Source organism: Salvelinus sp. IW2-2015 (assembly GCF_002910315.2). Lineage (NCBI taxonomy): Eukaryota > Metazoa > Chordata > Actinopteri > Salmoniformes > Salmonidae > Salvelinus > Salvelinus sp. IW2-2015. Next base: position 37,911,016 of record NC_036854.1, read on the forward strand.
TCCAGCGACGGTGGGTTTGTGCCCATAGGCGACGTTGTTGCCGGTGATGTCTGGTGAGGACCTGCCTTACAGGAGGCCTACAAGCCCTCAGTCCAGCCTTTCTTAGCCTATTGCGGACAGTCTGAGCACTGATGGAGGGATTGTGCGTTCCTGGTGGTACTCAGGCAGTTGTTGTTGCCATCCTGTACCTGTCCCGCAAGTGTGATGTTCTGATGTACAGTTCCTGTGCAGGTGTTGTTACACGTGGTCTGCCACTGCGAGGACGATCAGCTGTCCGTCCTGTCTCCCTGTAGCGCTGTCTTAGGCGTGTCACAGTATGGACATTGCAATGTATTGCCCTGGCCACATCTGCAGTCATCATGCCTCCTTGCAGCATGCCTAATGCACGTTCACGCAGATGAGCAGGGATCCTGGGCATCTTTCTTTTGATGTTTTTCAGTCAGTAGAAAGGCCTCTTTAGTGTCCTAAGTTTTCATAACWMTGATCTTAATTGCCGTCTGTAAGCTGTTAGTGTCTTAACGACCGTTCCACAGGTGCATGTTCATTAATTGTTTAAGGTTAATTGAAAAAGCATGGGAAACAGTGTTTAAACCCTTTACAATGAAGATCTGTGAAGTTATTTGGATTTTTATGAATTATCTTTGAAAGACAGGGTCCTGAAAAAGGGACTTTTTTTTTGTTGCTGAGTTTACATATATGTCAGCGTGGCATTGGACTAAGATACAGTGGCATAGTATAGAATACATTATATAGATATGAGATGGGTGATGCAATATTTACATACAATTAAAGTGACTAAGATACCGTAGAATAGTATTGAGTACAGTTTATACATATGAAATGAGTAATTCAAGATACAGAGACATTATTAAAGTGGCTGGTGTTTCATTTCCTTGAAGTGGCCAGTGATGCCTAATTTATGTGTCTTGTTGGTATGAGAGATTCGGGAGACAGGTGCAGGAATGCGTAATAGGGTTTTTTATTATACCCAAATTACAGCGTGCCGTGTAAAGGCACAGGGACGAAGACCAAACAAACACTATACAAACACAGGGTTGAAACCCAAACAAAAGAGTGAGGAGTACCTCGAGTAAATAACACAAGCGCACAATGATTAACACACGCGACGAGACCCATAATCATCTGTGCAATCTACAATGGCACAAAAGCCAAAACACACAGCACAGGTTCTCACACGAACCAACGGACATTGCAACAATAATCGACAGGARAATGGTAAACCAAGGACACACTTATACAATTACTAATCACTGGGAATAGGGTCCAGGTGTGCAGAGTACCATGTCACTATGTGTAACGCTCTTCTACCTCGTCCTCCTCCTCAGACGAGGAGAGGAGAGAAGGATCAGATGACCAAAATGCAGCGTTGTAATTAGACATGATATTTATTAAACAAGGACGAAAACGAACACGAAAATATACTTGAAGAATTTACAAAACAACAAACGACGTAGACTGACCTGAACATAAGAACTTACATAAAACCGAAGAACGCATGAAACAGGAACAGACTACAACAAACGAACGAAAACACGAAACAGTCCCYTGTGGTGCATACAGACACAGACACAGGAAACAACCACCCACAACAAACAATGTGAAACCACCTACCTTAATATGGTTCTCAATCAGAGGAGATGAAAACCACCTGCCTCTAATTGAGAACCATATCAGGTCACCCATTAACCAACATAGAAACACATAACATAGAATGCCCACCCACACTCACGCCCTGACCGACTAACACATACAAAAACAACAGAAAACAGGTCAGGAACGTGACACTATGTCTATAGGCAGCAGCCTCTGATGTGCTGGAGATGGCTGTTTAACAGTCAGTGGTGTAGTATAGAATATAATACAGTATATACATATGAAATGGGTGATGCAATATGTAAACACAATTTAAAAGTGACTAAGATACCGGAGAATAGTGTGGAGTGCAGTTTATACATATGTAATGCTAGATACGGAAACATTATTAAAGTGGCTAGTGATCCATTTCTAAAAGTGGCCAGTGATTCCTAATCTATGTCTATAGACAGCCACCTCTGATGTGCTAGTGATGGCTGTTTAGCAGTCTGGTGGCCTTGAGATAGAAGCTGTTTTTCAGTCTCTCTGTCCCAGCTTTGATGCACCGGTAATGACCTCGCCTTCTGGATGATAGCGGGGTGAACAGGCAGTGGCTCGGGTGGTTGATGTCCTTGATGATCTTTTTGGCCTTCGTATGACATCGGGTGCTGTAGGTGTCCAGGAGGGCGGGAAGTCACTGAATACTGAGTACATAATAGTCTTTGGGGTTTGGAACGCTTGTTTCAGTCTCAGTTTGCTCATATGTTTGTGTAGTTATTAGCTTTCAACCAACTAAAGGAATTKTACCAAAGTACAGGTTATGTTACTGAAGCAGAACCGTTAGTCATGTTTGTGTGGTGAGATAGGATCGAGACTGAAGTAGTCTCTGCCTGGTACTCTTTACACGCTAGTCCTACTGTTGAGTTGTTTATGTCAGGAGTAGGAGTTGCTTCTGGCCCTCTCACTAATTGGCAGTAAAACAGAGGATGCCTTCTAATTGTATTTCCCCAAATTGAATCRGAGGTATTCAACATCTCACTGGGAGAAATACTAACTCCATTGTTCGCCCATGTTGCTGTCACTAACTCACAGCGTGGTGTTTGGACTATAGAGATARCAGATTCCCTCTGTTCCCCCATGGTTAATGTTGTATTGTCTCACCCAATGTCAACATGCAAGGAAATTAGGTCTAATTGCTAGACTGAGAAACAAGTAATTTACAGATAATGGCGTATGACTCTCATCCAGCACCCAGCTGGTTTAGATTAGCACCAGCCACAGAGGGCTGAGTTAGTGCACCTCTCTTCCCAAATGAAGACACAATTTGGGCTTCACACACAAGGCTAATTCTTAGCACGCTAGGCAACTGAGAAGCATTATAGATGCTATACTCCTTCATTAGAGATTGTAAGGAAAAAAGTGGGAGATTTTAGTACAACATTTGTATGTTGATGGCGAAGCAAAGCTTTGGTCTTTCCAACCAGATGCTAACATTGCAGCAGAATGTACTGTGTCTTGGATGTGACCATGAGAAAAAGATCCTGAGGCCTTTTAGTACAGGTTATGGTGCAATGGTGGTTGACGTTGTACTTGTGCACATTCTCTGAGTTTGAGCAATGCAAATGTTTTGCTAACAGCCATCCACTGGCATGTGAGGGAGGATAGGGCCTCATCATACTCACTCCAAGACCCAACTCAACCTATGTATATTGTTAGATCTGTGTAGTTCACAACCAATGAAGGCAGTGAAGGCTTTTGTGTGCACTTTGTACATTGTTTAACATGCTGTCATTCAAAGGTATCCCTTGAATATAGTAGACACATTCATTGTAGATTCATTGTGCAGTTTATTTGACAGGCAGTCAAGCAATTAAAATATGTTTCTATGTCAGGTACAGCAATTCCTCTTTTTATAATGTCATCTTACAAGTTCAGGTTCACTGGGCTTGTAAAGGGCTCCTGGCTCCCTCCAAGGGACTCCCACTGGTCTTGGATCAGGGCCCAAGTCTCACCAGTAGTGACTGTATCTCATGATGATCACCAGCCCGTCAGCTGKAGAAAATGGCCCTACACACACGCACACACACACACACACACATCCCCCTAGCCTCCATGTCCATGTATCTGTCAGGAGCCTGATATATCCTCCCCCTAACCCCTGTTCCCCCCATCCCCTGTTCCCCCCATCCCAGGCGAGATTGGTTGAGTTACAGCCCGAGGAGCAGCTAGCTGGAGCTCTCAGCTAATAAAGTCCAGACCTCGGAGAGGCGCTAGCCCACAGTCTCCTTCTTTTCTATTGTCTTTGGAGGCAACCAACCATCCATCATGTGTCATTAAATCCCTGCGCGGCTCTCTCACGTTACACTGCAAAACCAGGCCACTCGAGTAATATGAAATCAATAGAAATATGCATGGTGGTATTATTACCAAAATATTTTTCTAAATATGCATGGTTGATAACCTGAGATGYAGCTAAAAGCAGTTTCAAACCACAGACCCTCCGTCTGAAGCCTGGTCCTCTCAGATGTGTTGACTGGTTGGAAGGTCTCTGGGCATTGAGAAACGATGAGGCTTCAATGTCAGCCACAATGCTAGATTTCCTCAGCTGCAATGTGGATACATACCACTGTACCTTCTCTGTTACCTATTAAYATCATTGGTAAACTTTCTCAAGTTACTGTAACTGACCAAAAGACACCGCAAATATGGAAATTAACCAAGACCGAATAGTAGTCTCTTAAACAGTAACAGTCCGTGGGTAATGGTTACCACACATCGTTTATCAAACCTTCAGTACACAGGCTTCCTGACATGTTTTTGGCCCTGAGCAGGATCTGCTCTCTAGTTACTGTAACTGACCAAAAGACACCGCAAATATGGAAATTAACCAAGACCGAATAGTAGTCTCTTAAACAGTAACAGTCCGTGGGTAATGGTTACCACACATCGTTTATCAAACCTTCAGTACACAGGCTTCCTGACATGTTTTTGGCCCTGAGCAGGATCTGCTCTCT
>NC_036854.1:37915647-38014551 GCF_002910315.2 Salvelinus sp. IW2-2015
CAGAAGAGTGGAGTACCGATGAGGAGCATCTACGCATTCTCCTATCTTAAGCCCATGTCACAACAAAGTGTAGCAAAACGGTGAGAGAGAGATATGTCAGCACGACGGCTTGCTCTAGAATTCTGCGCCTGACGCCTGCAAGCCGTGCCAGCAATCAGCATAGACACACATTATCTGCCTACTCGCTAGACACGCCTTCATCGATCCCAACCTGTCAAAACCCACTTTCTCAGATCGATCTTAGCTGATTGGGGATACAATATGACGCAAAAAGGAGGAGGAGCTCTGATATTCGTGTATTGTCTCAGGAGGATCCTGACCGTACTAAATCACACCCTCTTAACCTCAGATATCCCATTCTGCCTATCCATAAATCCTGCGCTGTGTTTGCAGAACAGAAAGGCCACCTTTGACTGTTTGGTACCACATGTTGAGTTACCCTAACTTGCGCACGAGAGCGGCTCGTTAATAGAAGTCGAATACATTCGGCGCCTTGGCAGACATCCTCCGTATGAGCGTAAGAGAGCTCCGTCCACAATCCGTCTAGCCATCTCTCATACGACCAGTATAATATCCATAGTCAGTTGAGTGCCAATATTACATTTTGCCTCATTTGACTATTGTTTAAGAGTTTCTGACTCGCCCTTTCCACCAGGAGATCCGCTGTTAAGCAGAGTTCTATGCAGCTAAAATGTTTGCCGAAGGTTGTAGTATCTAGACCTCATGAGTCATTCTTTAGAGCAATTCGAACAGTACCGATTGGTTAGCTATAGCCAACGCTCATATATCTCTAAGCTCAACTCATAGTCTATCCCATGCACGCGGCTACTTGTACATGAGCAGCTCACTGGGTCAAATCCTAGTGTACTTCTCAGCCTCATCTGTGTACCTAGCAGCAGTATTGAGTAGAGTCTGACTCTCGAGATTCACACATGCAACCGATATTATCGTGCACTTCACGTATATTCTTCTTCCTTGCAATTCATATCTCTACTATCTTATCGTGATGTTGTCTGGATGTCTTGCTATAAAAGACAACAAACATTCATACAGTGTACAACACAGGATGAGAACCGAGCAGATACACAAACCAACACACACCCCCATCAGACAATAGGTGCATATAATACTTTTCTTTACACTATTTAAATCGGTAGCGATCTCTTCACATAGCGGAATGTGTGGTGATGGCATAGAAGCATAAAAAACGACATATGGTCGCCCTCACCACACCCCCCGGCAATAACGATCTTCCAATGATGTCTCGCGCCACCAATATCAATGAACCTGATCAATTGAAATGAAGACTTAGTATCTCTTTCTCTATATTCCTTGCTTGAAAATCTAACGCTAAACTAGCAGGTCTAGAGCGCTCTCAGTAGTATTGAAAGAATAAACCTCTACTATCACGTCTATGCACGACACTGAGCGAGCGGGTATCCTGTAACATCGTTACAGTGCGTGCTCTATCCTAAGACCTCGCATGAGGATAGCGATAGTTCAAGATCACATCTTGCCGACTCAACAAACTAGCAAATTGAACAACCTTTAATCAAACATAGGACACTACCACGTGCATATCCAAGACTCAAGCAACTAGCATTGATTCACTCATACAATTAAACTACACAGGAGACACTCTAAAAACCTGTAGAATGTACTTAAGTCAAATGTAGCAGCAATGTTAATAACGAAGCAAAGTTAGTGATCTTGAGTGTCCTTATATAAGCATCTCGTCTCATACTATCTCTTAACACCATCTCCATATTAAATGCTGAAAGCTCATATACGATTGAACCGTTGAAATGTTGTTGCACACTATATTACAAAAGCCCACCCTCCCCTTGGCCTACGACCAACATCCGACAGTGTCTCTTGCTCTTGTATTGAGCCTCAGTCTACGAACAGATCCGGTCCCGTTCAACCAAGACTCATACTGATAGAAAGAACAATGTGTTGCCACTTCCTTAAAGTCAGATTGAGAACATGAAGAGATATCTGCTAAAAGTGTGCTGAAAACTTGTCAGACATGGAGTGTCACCAATGCGTTGCTTCACGTCATGACACTACTATTCTCCTATATTATAATAATGATCCTCTGTCGGTCCACACTCCATCCCAGTACACCCTATCATAGTTCGCCATAGGCTGTGAGACACACTTCCATTTATAAGTAACTATTCAATATACTAAATTCACATATAACCTTCCAAGCAACATATCGCGAAGTTTCTCCACATTTAGATATATTCCAGGAGCCTTATTAAGCCGTAAGCTACGGCCAAGACAGGACCTGTATTTAGAAACACACTGAGTGGAACAACCTGACACCAATCCAAGAATCTACAGTTTGACGCATCTCTCCCTTCCAGCATCCCGAGGTGTATGGTGGTAAATACCCTAGGTGAGATGGCCTTCGTGATTTGAATGATTTCGTAAAGGTCGCTCGATAGAACCTATGCGTCCTTCCATTACTGTTTTCTAGAGGAAATACAAACGTAGCATCTATGTTGTCGTACGACGTCGGAAGAATGTCATCTACTAGCAGCGAAAGACATGTGACACAGGCCGTACTTGTAAGTAGGTTTCGACCAATTGACATCTACTTAACCTAGCGGTCTTACCTTCTACTCATCAGGTAGCGTTTTTAAAACGGATACATGTATATTGATAGCATGCAATCTAAATATTTTCTAGTCCAAGAGATCTGCGATCAGACTCTTCTGTCATCCACCAACGCGAGAAGACACAAGGCTAATGACACAACTACGTTGTGCACAATTTGTGATGGGAGAGAATACGCAATAGAAGCAAATCTACGAATCTTCCCTTCTCGAGTAGTTCTATGAATGAGACTACTAAAAGATCCATAAGGGTTGTGTTAGGTTTGGGAACATCATGTTGCTATGCGTCTGTCATTTCGGTGCATCGACAGTGTATAAGACATAGTCTGAGATGTCCTAAACGATGCACCGCGTTTGTTAGCGACCTCTTAGTTTATTCTACGTGTACGATGCGTAACAATACATAATATGGGTGTGATAAGAGCACTAAGCCAATAACATAAGGCTAATATGATTAGCTTATATAGACCTTTAACCCAACTGTATGACTATGCCCCTAATCGATGAGAGCTTCGATGCCGCACACTTCCTATAAGAATTCACTCCTTTTTATCTCGTACAGCAGTTTTCTATTTCTCAATCTCAGCGAACAGTATCAATCGGCTATATATGACTGTTGAGATATGATGGGATAGATGGATAGGTAAGGGCTCAGGACAAGTGAGCGCTCATAGTACAGCTTTAGGGATTTACAGAATGGCTATCGGGACCCCAGCTGAGAGCCACAGCTTGGGCTTTACTGTGAACCACACGCACCTCAGAGCCTATTCATTGTGGCAACAGAGGTCGCACACTATGGCAGCAGACCGGTGTCATAGCGTACAACATTTACCCCTGGGATAAAGTGAGATCACAGTGATTGACAAGTAGCGTACGTTATCCATGGATTTAAGGAAAATAATATGTGTTTGTATTGACGTCTACTACTGCCACTGTTGTAAAACGTATCAACGGTGAGTTTCCTTAATTTCAGTCTATTTGTTTCGTCAGATAATATTAGAAATATGGAGTGTTCCACGAATAACATCCAAACAAAGTTGATGAGCGAACCTATATCTACTGAGTTACTGAACATAGTGCGTAGTATTAGGGCACCCATAACTAGCACATCGATCCATCTCATCCGATGAACCGAAAGCAAGCCACGGAGTCTAGCAGTTGGACAGCGCATCTAGAGCCTTATGACCGAGAATGGACACACATACGAATCGTAGTACTTAGCAGTCAACCAAATGATCTGAGTGCGCTTGTGCCCACATTAGGCTCTGCAGACACTACTACGTGACATAGTACCCAAAGTTGCCTGTGTAGTGCTGATTGTTAGAGTGACGAGCGCTGCGACAGTGTCCTATGTTGTGTGTTGTGGGTGTGTAGGATGTGTGTGATGAGCTGTAGAGCGAGTGCTGATGCACATTTACAGGGTTCCACTTCCCCTGTTGAATGACCTTCTGGATGTGGAGATCCGTGTATATGAATGTGAGAGTGGATAGCGTAGGTGCAATATAGTCAATACCTTTCGAGTAGAGACATGAAGTGAAGTGCGTAACAGTAGGAGAGACACCATGAATCCTCGAGGCTCGTTAAATTAAGCGCCTTGATCGATAGTTATAGCGCTTCAAGCAGAACTCCCTATCATGGTCACAATCTGCTACTCCGCGATTCAAATCACTCTATTAGATTCGAATATCCCAATATAGCTAGACATGATAATTTTAGTCTGTATCGTCGATCAGATGTGGGAGAGGAGACGATACGACAGCTCACTCTAAGCAATGAGTCAAGAGCATAAGCCTCAGTGAAAGCTATATAATCTGCGAATAAGTGCCTTTGGTCACGGCACTCGCACCCTTCTACCTCCTCTACCACTACACCAGAACTACAGACTCCGCAGTTTGTGCGATCAAACATAGACTCCCTGCCCATCCCACATCTTTTTTAGCATTATTTCCCACTAGTGTCGTGAGGGAGAAGCATACGACGCGCGCTCAGTACATTCCTACGGACCAACTATCGCAGTGGAGTCTCCACGATATGAGAACATCCACCATATACTACCGTCATACAGCTGATGAGGTCTTGTCTCAAGTCGACAAAGTAGGGCCTCGATCCGAATCCTCCCCAAGTGAGCGAGCTGCTACCCGATTCCTAGCCTCCAATCTGCTCCCGCAGCCCACAAGCAGATGTACGACCCAAAGCACATCTGCCGAGGTCTCATCGACTCTCCACACCGCCTCGGCTGAGTGCGTTCAAAGGCACGCGCGTACTGCCACCTTGCCCTCGAATCACCACGGGCCATAGAAGGTAAGCCTGAGTCTCCAAGCGGGAAGCCAATGGCGCAAATCGGGCACAAGTAGCAGCTGCGCTTCATATAGAGGACATCCGCAACAGTGCAACATCACGCAGAGTGGATGGAAAAATCCTCGAATAGCTGAGAGATACAGGGGTCTACGGAGTGCGCGCCTGCTTTGGCTCCGTGGGGGGCGTGGAAGTGTCGGGAAGGAGGACAACTACAGCACGTGCCCGAGCGTACAAGAGACAGTGCGAGCGCGAGAGATGCGGATGGACTCGCATGGTCGCGTGGCTCCCAGGTCTGGCTCATTCTCGGCGATGGACCTGGGGTGCGACCGACATTGTTAGTTGTATATGTGGCGTGAGTAGCATTGCAGCAAAGAACCATATGTAGCGTACGTTTGCAAGCGAACAGCACACGAATCGCTGCGGGAGCCAAGATCACTTTCCAAAGTGTCCATGCCTCGGGATCCGCTGCTTTTTCCGATAATTTGCAATGGGGAAACACCAGTTAGGAACCGAAAGACCGCCAGCGATACCTGACCACTAATCGAGCAACGTAGCCTGCGGTAGACGGTCAAAATCCGTCACTGCATTCTGCTAAGGCAAAAGTACTATTCTATAAACCAGCTGAAAGTGAAGATTTCGTGATCAGTTCTTCATCGACTAAACAGAAAGCAAAGTTGCTCATATTATAGCTCATTCTCTCGCGCGTGAATCCAACGTGATCTGTCTCCTTTTTATTGACAGCCCGACGCCCACACACTCCCCCTGTCTTAATCTTTCCCAAAATTGCAGTGTCTGTTGGGGCAGCGGCTGGTCTCTCATGCACGCTCCAAGGCCTCTTCTTCCCCAACTCTCCTTCCATTGTTTGAGAGTAGATTAGTCGGGTCCTGCCCCAGTGGATGATCGTATAAAAGTCGTCTCACCCATAGACTTTGAGACTGGTACAAGTGCGTATATGAGGTTATTGGTAGTAACCACTTCAAAAAATGATACGATTCATCCCTCTAATATATATAAACGTTAATATTAGTTCTTTGCTAAACTATCTACATCTACGAGTGAAGTATGGGCGTACAACTAGTAGTAAGCTCCGTACTCTACACACACTAGGCCAACGTCGTCTCTCCCGCCTCCCCCACTTACCAGAGACGCATGTGACAGTTTGCAAACACATCCATCTGTTCTTGTGTATTTAGCCCTAGACTAATCGTCATTATCTCATCCTATCCAAATAATCCTCAGTATCTTATAAGAGAGTAAGAGTTAATTGTCACATATCCGACTTAGTTTGCTTCTCTCTCACAAGCCTCAAAGGACAAATATCACGCCTTTTGCGGTCACCTATCACTCTCCCCCACAACAAGCCAATCGTTAGAAATTGATATAGCCCTCCATGGCATAGCTACTTCACCCACATCGTACCGAGGACCAATTCTCTAGGCTTGTATTCGATAATAATATTTAATAGTGAATAAAATACTTAGAGTATGCATAATCAAACTACACGTGCGTACGAGTCTTTTATTAACATCAGTAACTTATATAAGAAGTCTAGGACAGTATCCCTCGAAAGAAAAAGGTAAAAGATCGATTGGTAAAAAAGCATGTCTTGATGGAATCAGTGCACGTAGATATATATCGTGATTTCAGTCTGAAGACGAGTGATGCGCGTGCGCGAAAGGCAGGATCTGAAATGCCCTGGTAGTGCTCATTCTAGTCAGAACTGTTGTTTTTGTAGAACCATGACGTCCTGCCTCATATCATCTCTCATATGCGATGATCAATTATAGCTCTCTAGCCATTATGCGATCTCACGCCTCAATATTCCTGATACCTTCTCTGAAAGAGTAGTAACGCAGTATAGAATGCAGAGGCACCGCGCGCTTATTCATCCAAATCAATGAGCATAGCTATACAATAACTTTTCAAGCCTGACGAGACTGCGGGGTCTCTATAAAGTACACTGCAGTAAATAATAAGCGGCTTATATTATCTTATACGAGACATGCCATTAGTCCATGTCACACTCGCGTCGGCATATTTTTATGTTTATAGTTATCGTGTGATGGCTCATTTCTATATTTATATACACATAGCAGAATAGATTAGTCGTTCCAGAATGAAAGCCATAATTCCCATTTACAAATTTCTGTACCATATGCAATTTAATAGTCATTAGCCTAATTTGTACACAATAACACATAGTTGCACGATGTCTATCCCAAATCCTTCTTTATATTCTATGAAATGTATCCGTGCTAATTAAGCTAAAAAAGCTTATAATGAATGCGGAGAGAGTGAGAGTTGCTAACCTATGAATATAGAAGATATCTGCAATAGACGCAGTGTGACGAGAGGCGACGATTTCTGTCCGACCACCAAATATTGCAGACTTCTGACTCTCCGAGCGATGCATGGCTGCGCGTTTAGGAAATACCGTATACTACGTTCATGACACGGTAACTTATTCTCGTTCCTCGATTAATGAGGCAACGAGCTTAGTCTTGTCAAACCAATTAGTCTTAATCTCAACGCCCCAACGGAAAGAGTTCCATACATATCGACTCAGCACAGTTTCAGCTAGTCAATATCAAGTATCAGAACTCTACAGAGGTTATAAGTAGACCTAAATTAAATTCTCTACAAATATTCTGGCTATACTAGACGTGCTGCCTATACCACAAACGTGACGGCATAGTTTCTGCTGCAGACTAAAACGAAACTTCTAGGAATAAGGCAGACGCCGTACTGACCTGAAATCGACTTTGAGTCCTAGTCCTTTCTATACTCAGATTTGTTGCTACACCAGATCTTATCTACAATAACCGAGACTACGTCGAGTAGCGATGTGTGGAACATACTTCAGTTGTGTACTCAAAAGTAAGAGAACTAACATACACGCAGTCGTATGACAAATATATTAAAAGAAGCCACGTTAATGTGATGTAGAGTTGGGGCCATATATAGTAAGTTCTTTCATGGAGTTCAATAATCCACCCATCCTCTCCAACGTGAGCAATACGTTATAAGAAATAAGCGCTCTGCGACAACATTACACTACGGTATCTGGATCTCTAAGAGAACTCTCGAAGAACTTAGAGAAGACCTACCGATTTACTTGCCCGATATCCCTCCACTCAATACCTAACGACAAGACCTTAAGACTGAATGCGAGCAATTGTTGATTAAGTTTCGCCAAAGAGACGTACAGTCTGTTCGATATATTCACATGACACCTAACTCGCCAAATAGATTCCTTATATCCCCATGGCAACAGCGCACAGATCGAGGCTGTGTGGCCCCATAGGTTGCAAAACCATACCACTCCACATTCGTAGTGCCCTGCGACACTGGAGCATTCTAGCCAGGACTTGCAACTCGTGGTGCTCTTCGTGTCTTGCGATACTATGTGTTCAAGTTCATACGCGAAGCCTGTGTGTATGTTAACTGTCCAATGGATACCTGCTCGCGAGGAAGTAGTCCACTAACAAAACCAATCATAAAAGACAAACCTCCATGAGATATGGAACCATTTTTAGAATGGAACAAAGCTATTGTCTCAAATTTAGCCCCACACCACCACAGCACATATGTGTCGGTATAAGACTATGAATTATATCCAGACTATACAGCTAAGAGCGCATTTGCATGCCTCTCTCGTCTCTATTTTGATTTCCCAACATATTTTGGGATTCGACCTATGAAATAGCGGTCTCATGACATGCTAGTACAATAAGGCATGAATCTAGACAGGATATGCGACACATATTATATACGGATGAGCGTGCCTTTATATTAGAAAAGAACTAAGCAGTACCATGATGTTCCTAGCGGAAAGGAAGCAACGCACACACAATTGCTTGAGTGTAGACATGTGCACATATCTGAGGGCGTGGCCTTGCTGCGGGTGTTGACATCGTGCGTGTGCTGTGCTTTGAGCCGTTATATGGTTAGACATTGGTCCTGTCAAACAAGAAGGGGAGATCTTTTATTTTAGCCCAGGGAAGGAGCAAAATTGTCAACAAAATCTACTAAAACAGGGTTTGCAATAAAAAAATAAAATGTGGAAATGTAATTAATATAAGGGTTGTTTACTTGATATATTTACGAACCTCAAATTACAACGGCGCTGCCAATATCTGTTGAAGCTGACACTGTTAAAGAGCTTGCCTGTGCAGTGCATGGTTTAACTTCGTGTGAACATTGATGTACAGTGCAACGGACTAGCAAAATAACACTATATTCAATATAACGACAAAAGTATTCATCTTGTGTATATAACGGCACTTCGACGTGCAGAGTGATATTATATCTGATGTATAGTAAGAATGCGGGAATAAAGTGCACAAGTGTTATACGATTCATCTGTTCTATGAGTAAAAGATCCAATCCCAAGAAAATAATAACTTAATGATTTGAGCGAGTTGTAACATCACTCTAAGGTCTTTTCCTCTAAGATCTGAAGATTCTTAAAATATTCTCCAAACAGTAGATGCGCACTCCATATCATGCACATTGAGCAACCAGCACGAGGTCTAAGACGATCATGGTTTGCAGTCGCTAACTACTCAGTCAGCTAGTCAAACAGCGCCATAGTTATTGGTAGTGACCTCTTGTGTGTCCAACCATGTGACTTGAGACGTACGATTCAAAGCTCGGACTGCATGCAGAAGCGTCGATCTAGCCGGGGCCTGCGTAACCACCAACGAACAGTGACGTGTCTCGAAACTCTCGAGACTCAGAGTCGTAGCGGCGTGCTTGCTACTGCCAGCAATCACAAATCGCCCATATCGTGCCGCATGTTTCACTTCTCCAATAACTTGGTCTTGCCTAAGCGTGTCGTAATTTTAGCGATCTAGTGTCACAGGGTATTATAAGGTCAGAACTATAGTAGTTGTTGTGTGTGATGTCACCTTTGTCCTTTTGTGGTAATCCTCGATGGATGCGTAACATGCACGCAGCAAGTACACAGTTAGGTCTATGCAAGGGCACAGGCAGTCTCACAACCTAGTGTAAAACTAGAGTCAGCGGCGGCTACAAGCAACCGCACAGTATGATGGCTAATCCAGTCGCTTTATATGCAAGGCTAGAACTGCGAAGATTATGAGCCTATCCACAGTTCGGGAAGCAGGCGACGACGGATCGCGTGTGTGAACTAACTACCACATAATCCGTTGTTGATACGCTCTAATCACTGCCCAAAGCCTCTATCGTCATCCACCTATAAATCGGTGCTCATACAGCATCAGCACAAACAGCGAACCACACACCCCACCACAGCTATCAACGTAGCAAGCAACTACAACAGCAGCAGCAACACACACCTACATCGAACGTTGACAAGCACAGCACATTCACCAACGAGTCAAACATCGACACACAATCAATGCCCACACTACACAGAGCACAATACGATCTAGACCACACAACCATGGCACTAGCACACGATGACATCGACCAGCAACAAACAACCACAATCTAAGCACGACACTCGACACTCATAGCGAGCAAAACAACGACACTACACACACTACGAGCACAAGAGCAGCAGATGCAGGAACTCACCCTTGACTCACGATGGCCCCAATCATGGTTATATTAGTCAGGACACTCATGTCCATACCTCAACGCTGTACTGACAGAGATATCTTTGTATGAGAGACGTTTGTGTGTTGGTATAACCATACCCACGATTGTTCAATGTTTATAAGAGATACGATACTATTTCCGAGGTCTAGTGAGTTCAATTGTTTCCTAATTTGGCCAGGTGTCCTATTGGTCTATTACAAGTTCTAAACTCTGAGCGACAAAAGATCAGTTTACTCTATATGATTTTTAATGCAAATCCCGGCATTATACCGCGTACTGGACTAGGTACACAAGCTCTGCTTATTGAATAGTCCCAACTATTGCACTGTACTTGAAGATAAGTCTCGGTATAGACTTGTGAGGCTGTTGTGCACTTTTGACTTTTACACTTACCATTCGCGTATTCTTCAATTGCCAGCTATGTGCCATATCTCTAGTAAACCTATCTATGACATCCCTGGAGGCGCACACACATGAGCCTCATAACGAGAGCCGAGAGAACGAGTCCTATGAGATCCTGTGTGGCTTTCCACATCTGCTGTTCTAGTGCTTCATCTCAGGTTATCACCAGCATATTATTTAGAAAATTGAATCTCTATGATCCAAGGTAGCAATAACACACAACACATGCAATTAAATCATATTCGACTATCCACAATCTATACGTCTGAAGGTAAGACTGCTAAGTATTCTTTTTAGCCAGCCAGTGGAGGTGGGATAAATGAGCATTTTTAGATGTATAATTTACATAGTATGAAACGTGCACTCGCTACCTAAGTGGATGTCTATAACATGAGACACTTAAATGTTAGACTGTGAGATTATTGGCATTGGTTTCACTCCGAGAGGAAACAAAAATACAGATGAAAAGCGCGAGAAGTAATCCCCCCTGGCACTATACAGCGAGCCTTCGCCGAGTAGTTTCTTGGTGCTTGAGTATCATTTCTACGTCTCTGATTGCTACCCTATTGTCGACGCTGCCTCCATCGAGCGATAATGGTATCCACATCTCGCGTGCTCTGGGTGTGATGGGATAAGGGATACAACCTGGTTGTTGAGTGGAGTAACAGTTGAACCTGTGGGTAGGTGACGAGTGAGGGTCATTGTGAGGATAAGGAGTACTACTCTTCGAGGTCTCCGTATGCAGGAATCAAGATCGAGAACCTAGTGGATGGGCTAGGGAGATGGTAAGTCGACCGTTTGTGGTGGGATAGAAGTCTACCTCTTGTGGATAAGCGTCATTGGAGGATTGAATAGAGTGCGGAACCCATTTGTTCTGTGTGCAACTTAGAGATCCGGGCTATCTCTGTGTGGGGATAAAGTCTTAGCCTGTTTGGGATTAATCAAGTTCTCTGAATGGAAGATAACATGCGGACACTAGCTGGTGTGAGGGGAGCTTGTACAGTCGACCTGTGATTCCGGATAAGTTCATAAGGGAATACACAAGACGATCGCGTGTGTGAGTCGGAAATAATGTCGAAGGACTCCAGATGCTCCGTTTGGACATAAGTCAGACCCCTTAGGATATCGCGTGAAAATATCATGCACATTATGAGCGAGTGTTTGATCAAAAAGAGATGAGTGGAATCTAGCTAGAATGACCATCAAAGCAGTGACGCATATTGAACCACATATGTTGTTATCCATCTCAATGTGTTGCCTCAATGCTCTGTCCAGAACTACACAAACGTAGAGCGACGCGAGAAATCAAATCTCTTAATGCAACATGAGAGAATCTAGACATCCAGCCTATACAACTCATCTTAATATACTTTCAGGAAGTACGCACTACACCAGTCCATAATGAACAACTCAGGATCACATTGGAAGCGAGAAACACCAGCGCGTTATACAACTTAAAAAGCAAAATACGAGAAGAGAGTGCCAGCACAACCAAGACCCTCACACCTGTTATCATTGCGTGTGAAGTCAAACTACACACGCAGTCGCTCTATACACAAACTGAACAAGTGAAAGCGTAACCTAACGCTTGCAGCTATGGTCTAGCAGAATGGAGTAAGCTATGATGAGGCCCTATCCTCACCTCACATGCCAGTGATGGAATAGCAAAACAATTTGCATTGCTCAAACTCCAGAAATGTGCACAAGTACAACGTCAACCTAATCTCGGAGTTGCACACAGCGAAATCAACCTGTACCCATATAACAGGAACTGGCTACACATGGATACTCGTACTACCACCATCTCGTGATACACACAATACACAGAGACACGAACAGCTACAGCTTCCACGACACTGCTACATAGTGTGAACGACAAACAACCACTCGCGGTATGTAGGCAACTAGAGTACATCGAAAGGACTATGCGTAACATCTCACCCCTATACACTGATATCAATCATGGAAGCAGAAATGCGTACCATGTCTTATATAAAAAACATGCATACACACTAGGCGATAAGTTTCGAACACTCCTACAACATACTACCAACTATAGCGAAAGAGAAGCGTATACCAACCAATCTAATAATGAACTATCTCAGTTGGATACATGGAGCGAACACCAGCTATACAATGATACATGGAGCGACACCCAGCCTTATAGCGACGTATCTGGACTAAAGAACATGTGCGCGTGGATGTAGCGTGAGAAGCACCCCAAGTCTCTGTTATAAAACTGATACATTGCTAGCACACCTGTCCGGGATATGAACGATCATGAGTACAATGGAAGCGCAACTACACACCTCTCTATAGCCACAACTACTACATGCGTGAAGCCGAAACATCTCAAGACCCAGCTACATTAGCAACTGAGGTGTACTATGGGAAGTCGAGAGAAGACTCACTACCAGGCATTAATCATTCTCCATACTTATATCACTTGCCATCCATCCCGAATATCAGTCAGCTATACACTGATACATGGCCACATCGTACGCACAGAGAAGTGTGTTCTGAGAAGAGACTATCTGATATAATATCGAGTGAACGTGTATTGTGTATCTGTCTGTTCGATCGTCAGGCACCGCAGGGCGTGTTTTAGTATCTTCACACACAACCAACGGCGTGACGCGCTGGGCCTTAGAGATGAGCAGCTGCTCTTGCTCACTAGAAGACACAACAGTCTATCTTTGAGAGCGTGGTCGAACATTAACTACGATGCTGCTTATCTATATCCTACCGCTTTATGACTAACTGAGCAATGCGAGTGTACAAAATTACTACAGATGCTAATTACTCACTTTTTCCCATATTAGATAGATTGTATACGGTTAAACTGGCACACAGATGGATTAGATTACTTTTATGTTAGAACTACACAAACGGATGCTATGGTCGAAGCTAAATGTCCATGTGTTATGAGTCTATTCTCAAACCTAAGATCTAAAACACAATAGAGCAGCAGAATGTACCTGTTATACTTAATTCACAGATGTTGACGCTATCGAGAGAGACAACAAAAATAGACTCTGCGCGTCCTTTTCTGACGATCGTAGACAGAGTGTGTATGGGGAGATGGGCGAATGGTGGTGTAAAACGATCTACTTGATGGCCAACATTCTACTAGTAACGTTATCATATTATCGCGAGTCAAATAGCTATCATTGTGCTTTTTTGCTGATAACATAAGACACACATCGACTATGCCTAGTGAGGCTACATGAGGAGGATAGGGCCTCATCATACTCACTCCAAGACCAACTCAACCTATGTATATTGTTAGATCTGTGTAGTTCACAACCAATGAAGGCAGTGAAGGCTTTGTGTGCACTTTGTACATTGTTTAACATGCTGTCATTCAAAGGTATCCTTGAATATAGTAGACACATTCATTGTAGATTCATTGTGCAGTTTATTTGACAGGCAGTCAAGCAATTAAAATATGTTTCTATGTCAGGTACAGCAATTCCTCTTTTTATAATGTCATCTTACAAGTTCAGGTTCACTGGGCTTGTAAAGGGCTCCTGGCTCCCTCCAAGGGACTCCCACTGGTCTTGGATCAGGCCCAAGTCTCACCAGTAGTGACTGTATCTCATGATGATCACCAGCCCGTCAGCTGAAGAAAATGGCCCTACACACACGCACACACACACACACACATCCCCCTAGCCTCCATGTCCATGTATCTGTCAGGAGCCTGATATATCCTCCCCCTAACCCCTGTTCCCCCCATCCCTGTTCCCCCCATCCCAGGCGAGATTGGTTGAGTTACAGCCCGAGGAGCAGCTAGCTGGAGTCTCAGCTAATAAAGTCCAGACCTCGAGAGGCGCTAGCCCACAGTCTCCTTCTTTCTATTGTCTTTGGAGGCAACCAACCATCCATCATGTGTCATTAAATCCCTGCGCGGCTCTCTCACGTTACACTGCAAAACCAGGCCACTCGAGTAATATGAAATCAATAGAAATATGCATGGTGGTATTATTACCAAAATATTTTTCTAAATATGCATGGTTGATAACCTGAGATGAGCTAAAAGCAGTTTCAAACCACAGACCCTCCGTCTGAAGCCTGGTCCTCTCAGATGTGTTGACTGGTTGGAAGGTCTCTGGGCATTGAGAAACGATGAGGCTTCAATGTCAGCCACAATGCTAGATTTCTCAGCTGCAATGTGGATACAACCACTGTACCTTCTCTGTTACCTATTAAATCATTGGTAAACTTTCTCAAGTTACTGTAACTGACCAAAAGACACCGCAAATATGGAAATTAACCAAGACCGATAGTAGTCTCTTAAACAGTAACAGTCCGTGGGTAATGGTTACCACACATCGTTTATCAACCTTCAGTACACAGGCTTCCTGACATGTTTTTGGCCCTGAGCAGGATCTGCTCTCTCTGTGTGTGTGTGTGTGTGGTGTGTGTGTTGTGTGTGTGTGGTGTGTGTGTGTGGTGTGTGTGTGTGTTGTGTGGTGTGTGTGTGTGTGTGGTGTGTGTGTGTGTGTGTGTGTGTTGTGTGTGTGTGTGTGGTGTGTGTGTGTGTGTGTGTGTGTGTGTGTGTGTGTGTGTGTGTGGTGTGTCGTGTGTTGCGTGGCTAGGCGGGGTATCAACACGGTTTGTGTTTGTTTCCCGCCATGCTGCAGGACTGGTCGTTTCGAGTTCTGCCTTGCCTTTAAAGGCCTTCCTACTGCGGTTGCTGCGGTAACCACCTTATTTGGACTGCCTTCTCTAAAATTGAGTCTTGCGTTTTCGTCCTGGATTCCAAAGCTCACACACAAAACACTGATTATTCCCTGAACTGACTGGGGCTAAAAAAAGGAGACAGTTCTTGAATGAATGCCATAGTTTTCTCATGAAGCCCATTGGTTGAGTTGGCATGTCACTGTCGTTGGTGTTACGAAGCCCAGTATGGACACACAGTCTGTTTGATTAGCTCATCACATGGTTGGACACACAAGAGGTCAACTACCAATAACTATGGCGCTGTTGACGCACTGTATAAGTAGGCATGATTCATAAACTGTGATGGTGTGAATTTGACAATGGAGCGCAAACAAGTGGATTTCAAGAATTATAAGACCTTGAGRGATGTACTTAATATATAATTGTGGACTCACCAAAGGAGAAACACTTTGTACATSCATTCCCACTAAAAGTTAATGGTGTGGCGTGTAACACAATATGTTAGGTCTGCCTTTACAAAGCCAGTAAACCATATGCTGCAGCTCTTAACATTCCTTCCAGATTGAGGCCTTGAGTGAATTACCATACATCGCCTTTTTGCAGACCATGTCCAACACTAACGCTCCACACACACACACACCATGTCCAACACACAGACAGCCACCCTCAGAACTGACTCACTCAACCATCCCTTTCCCAGAACACAGGAATGCTAGTTCTCAAAACACACTCATCACATTGCTTTCAGTTCAGCCTTTCTTCTGCTTATTCCATTCAGGAGTGGGACAAAAAGAGAGAGCAGCAAAGCTTAGCTTAATTAAATTCAGTTTCCAAATATGTCTGTGGATGCTGGCTGAGCTGCTTGTCCTCTGTCATGGTTGTTTATCGGGTTGGATCTCTGGCCAAGCCATTGGAACAGTTAACCAAGCTCTACTGTCACAATTGAAAAACAATTCCTGAGAAGCAGCATAAATGCAGTTATTTATTTAGGCCACACAGACTGCAGTTAACATTTCAATGATTCATTTTCAACAGTATATGACTAAAAATGGTCAGTAATTGATGTATGGAGGGGCACATCGGGCAAGTATCTCTTTAGCCAGTGGGAGTGTCAGTAATGGCATCCTATTKCCTACATAGTGCAATACTTTTGACCAGAACACTATTGGCCCAGACAAATCCTATGACTTTATTTTGCAGACTTCTTTTTTTGTTCCACTTTTGAGACAAACTGCTTTTCCACTCAGAGCGGTTACAACAGTCTGTAGAAAACTGTGAGACATCGATTCAGGCAGAGGGCTGCTTTCCAAAAGTCGTCTCAGAGACATCCACTGTGGCTAAAGCCTCATAACAGAATATTTAGAGTAATTTTAGGTCTATATGAATAATTTTAATATACAACCAAGGCTCAGTGACGTTCCAATTCGTCGTCATAAAATGTACAAGACTAGCGTGCCCTCCTAATGAKATCAAAAGTCCTGCAAACCAGTTAGTATTAAAGGGCAAATGCCAATCAGAATCACAATATGGAAAAATACTTCCTGCTTCAGGCATGTCATTTAATTCTGGTTCAATTACATTACCAATTTATATAGAGGAAATTTGATAAAAGATTGGAAGACAGTGCAAATAAAGTTGACAATGGACTATTAAAGCTTGGAGAACCAAGGAATAGGCTTTATTTGGAACATACATTTTTGCTTAAAAAATAATAATAATTACATAACAGGAGGACAGGCTGCGTCTGAAATAGAACCCTATATAGTGCACTACTTTAGACCAGAGCCCTGGCTAAAAGTAGTGCACTATATAGGGAATAGGGTGCCTTTTCAGACACCACACTAGTTTATAATGAGCGACATGGCTATAAATACAGTGGGAATGGAGGGTGGCTATAAGAACATGAGACATGGCACAATAAGACTAGCCCTACTGTATYCATCTGGTCTAATGGAATAGCCATTAGAAATTACTCTGCGCGATTTTAGGAAAAGAAATGGTGCAGTGATTTGTATTGAAACCTACCAAAAAATTWAAACAGATGAGATGGCCACTGGTTACTCTGAGGCTCACTCAATTGTATTGATATAAAAAGGTAATAATTGGTCCTTTTAGGTTGGCAGAAAGCAAACCAGTCGGTGAATTAATTTCTTTAAAAGGGATGATATGATCAGTAAAAGAAGTCTAAGGGATAAAAAAAAAAGTGGAATGGTTGCAAATGCTACAACGTTGGCTAAATGAATCTTTACTTCACAGTGTCCCATACTTCATAATGTAATAGTATAATAATATTATAATATAGCATCTCCAACACTGTATCTCAGCACTACGCTTTAACAACAACGGCATGACCCCTACTGCTCAAATGGAAGGAGAGTTGGGGAGGAGGTGGAGAAGGAACGCGCTCAAGACAATATTTATCTCTTATGCTTCAATAAAAAAAAAATTAAAAGATTAGCGAGGATAGCAAAAGACTTGCTCTGTTTGTCATCGATAAAATACACTGGTTTAATACTGCTCCGTCTAGCGGTCGTTGTGGTGTTAAGGTGTTGCCGGATTAACCTGGTCCCAGATCTGTTTGTGCTGTCTTGCCAACTCCTATGGTCTTTGGCAAGACAGCACAAACTAATCTGGGACCAGGCTAGTGCCGGATGGCCACGGACACCCCTAATAGTCGATTCCCTGGTCGATGTTGTTGTAGTGGGCCACGTCGCTGTAGTTGTCCTCTTCCTGATAAGCCACAGGGTACTCCTCCCCCTCTCCCTCTTGGAGGAATTCCTCTGCCTGATAGTCACTGTCGCTGATCTCAGAGCAGTTGGTGCCCGTGCCTTGGCTCCCGTTGGTATGTATGACGGGCTCGGTGGGCGAGCCGCAGTACTTGGGGTCGTACACCTGGCGTCCCAGGCCGTACGCACTCATGCCTTTCTGGGAAGCCACCTTGTTGGTGCCCATCTGCAGGGAGATGGTGGAGTTGTCCACTGGATGCACCTGCTTATTGTCGAAGATGTCCCGACGTGTTCCCGGGCAGGACATACCGGCCTGCGGGGGAGGGGAGAGGGAGAGAGGGCCGGGGAGGGGTACACTTTAGGAGCTTTCCAGGAAAACAGTTGTTGACTTGGATTGTCTTCAAGACAAACATACTTATCATGTATCATCAACCATGTGATTATGGCGATGTGCAATGAAAAGCCATGTGAAGTCTCCATCATATTGTACACTAGATCCCATTGCTCTCTGTTACATTCCCTTGGCTCTCTTGAAAGTAGTACTTGCTAGCTAGTTCCTTCCATTACATAGGTTCCATCGAGGTTTCAACAGGGGAAGTGGACCCCTGTAAATGCATCAGTGTTCGTTCTACCCATAGACATTCACAGTGTTTATATACATAATTGGTTATACCTGGCTGGCTCCTTTGTTGGTACCCATCTGCAGACTGATGGTGGTCTGGTCATAAGGCTTGTCTGTCTGGGACCTTGGGTCGTAAAGATGTCTTCTGGTCCCATATGCTGTCATACCAGCCTGGCTCGCACACTTGTTGGTCCCCATCTAAAATACACAGGAACATAGCTGAATAGACGTATTACACTTACATTTTAGTCATTTAGCAGACACTCTTATCCAGGGCGACTTCACCTAGTTAGTTTGGGGATTAGAACCAGGTTACTGGCCCAACGCTCTTAACTGCTATGCTACCTGCCGCCCCACATCTACTACAAGCGATTGAAGGATCAGTTAAATAAGCTACATACAAAACATTCATTAAAATCAGGATGATTTTCATTGGCAAAACATTGAAAAGGTATAATAATGAACACTTTTATTATTATTATTATTATAATATAGTCACATCCAGTAACAGAGCCCAACAACCTGTGGCTGTTTAAGCATCAGCATGTCTTACCTGCAGTCCGATGACACATTGTCCAGCCTTGATCTTATCGTCATCAAAATGGCGTGTCTGTTTGTCTGCGTATTTCACACCAATGTCACACGATGTGTGCATGCCTTTGGTCTTTGCCTGTGGAAGAAGATAAGAATGTGGAAATATATTGATGCTACAAGTCCCTTGGAGAGAAGGAACCCTATCAGAATGTCTTGGTAACACTTTACAGTAGGTGTCAAAGTCTTTCTCCCAGTAGACACCAACTGTACAATAACATGTCTTGTATGTTTAAAAAATAAATGAAAGAAGTCTTTCTACCCCCCTGGGTATCACACTCACTATGCTAGCAAGGGAGAGCAATGTGCTCTGGACTTGGGTCATGTTCCCYTTCTCAAACAGGTCGTTGGCCTCGAAGATGTCATTGGGCTTCATGCCGTAGGCCAGGATGGCTTTGATGAAGTTACCAAGGTTCTCCAGCTGGGGTAACATAACACAGGTTACAGATATAAATAGATTGAATAGAGCTGGCACGATTCCCTTCTGACAAGACAATAATATATTTTCTACATGCTACATTTCTATCAGAATGTTCTGTGACATTACATCCTCTAGATGGGCATAGCAGAGATGGGGTGGGGTGGGGGGGGGGGGCTTTAGTAAGAACATCAGGAAGTAATAACTCCATAAAGAAGGTGAGGAGAGAGAGAGAGCTGAAGGCTTAATGAAGGAGTCCACTATTTCTCCATGCACAACATATGACTTACAGGTCTTTAACGGTATTAATGAGCTGAACATCTACTCTTTTGTCTTTGTGCTTTCTTTTTTTTAAAGTGTTCATATTATTACGGAAGATTGTGTACTCTAAACTCCATACATGGAGGTTTAGGTTAGCCTACCTTGTGCCAGTTCAGTTGTGAGTGGTTAATTTTCTTTACCGAGCCAGGTTGCAGTTTGTTTATCAATCTAAGAAAGAGAGAAGGTCAGTCTATCAAATCAAATCTGATTGATCGCGTACACATTTTGCAGATGTTATCGCGGGTGTAGCGAAKTGTTTATGCATCTTACACACACATTCAGTTTAAAGTGTTCAAGTTTAATGTAAAAAAAATATATTTAATTCTTGGGGAGGAAATATGCTGAGGACAATATCTGCAGTATTCAACTGTATTCAACTGAATATAAAACAGACAAAATGCAAATCACCACATCAATCTGTGGATAGTGACTGGAGTGTGATTGATTACTCATATGTAAAATCCTAGTCAGTCTCCACTCGGCAAACATTAGCTGCAGATCACAGCATAGTGTGGAGGGCGCACACACACACACAGCAATGTCAACCCWCTGTGTTTACTGCAGAGCTGACGGTGACAGACACTTACTCTCCCAGGATGACTCCATCCTTTAGGCCCTTCTGGAAGTTCTCGCCAATGGCCATCGCCGTCACCTCCTCGATCCAGAACCGAAGCTCCTCCTCCTTTTGCATGTCATATTTGCCTGCGATCTGAGAAGGTGAAAGCACACAGTGGCTTAGTAAAAGTTATTATCGGAGAACCTAGAGCAACATCTTCTATATTCAAGTCTGTACCACTGATCAAGCTACAGGCTTGCATGGCATGTCTCATAATGTCCTTTGACATTGTAATAAAAACCAAAAAGTTTTACCCATCGAGAAGATTGTAAGAAGTTGTTAGCAAGCTGGGCTTTTACACGTGCCCCAAATGGCACCCTATTCCCTATTTAGTGCACTACTTTTGACTAGAGCCCTGGTGAAAAGTAGTGCACTATAAAAGGAATAGGGTGTCATTTCAGCAGAGTAAGTACTGAGCTGTGGGGTAAATCAACAGGCTGGGACTGGGGGGGCTTAAAGCTCAAATGTTGACCTTCTGTCTGGAATAGCATTAAAGCCCAGACGTTTTATTTAATTTAACGAGGCAAGTCAGTTAACCTCTATGGGATCGGTGTCCCCCCACATGGGATGGTTGAGCTAATGTAGGCTAATGTGATTAGCATGAGGTTGTTCGTAACAAGAACATTTCCCAGGACAGACATATCTGATATGGGCTGAAAGCTTAAATTCTTGTTAATCTAACTGCACTGTCCAATTTACAGTAGCTATTACAGTGAAAGAATACCATTATATTGTTTGCGGAGAGTGTACAGTTATGAACTTGAACATTTATTAATAAACCAAATTAGGCACATTTGGGCAGTCTCGATACAACATTTTGAACAGAAATGCAATGGTTCATTTGATCAGTCTTTGCACACTGCTGCCATCTAGTGGCCAAAATTGAAATTGCTCCTAACCTGGACTAGTACATTGTGACCTTTCGCTTGCATTTCAAAGATGGAACAAAAAAGTGCATGTTTTTTTCTTTGTATTATCTTTTACCAGATCAAATGTGTTATGATCTCCTGCATTCATTTCACATTTCCACAAACGTCAAAGTGTTTCCTTTCAAATGGTATCAAGAATATGCAAATCCTTGCTTCAGGTCCTGAGCAAGGCAGTTAGATTTGGGTATGTCATTTTAGGCGAAAATTGAAAAAAAGGTTCCGATCCTTKAGGAGGTTTTAAGAACAAATTCTTATTTACAATGACGGCCTAACCCAGACAACGCTGGGCCAATTGTGCGCCGCCCTATGGGACTCCCAATAACAGCCGGTTGTGAGACAGCCGGGAATTGAACTAGGGTCTGTAGTGACACCGCTAGCACTGAGATGCAGTGCCTTAGACTGCTGCGCCACTCAGGAGCCAAAGTGATTTAACTAAGTGATTCTTGTAATATAGATTGTTGTTAGAACCTTATTGGGTCAAAACAAACAGTAAGGACGTAAACCCTTCTAGTGAGTCCCAACGTTACGTCAGAAATGCTTTCAGATTCCCACGTCGGCTTCAAAGCCAGTGTGAGAAAAAAATATACCCAAATTCACATGTTGTTCATAAGGGAGCCCATGATGCAACCACGGTTTACTGAGAATTAAAAGAGAAGCTATTTTCGAGACTGACAGACACTAGCCCAAATGAAGACACTTAAGACCATTAGTGTGGTCCGATATAGTTTTTTCTAGAGCACATTAATCCTGGTCTATTGCCAGGAAAAGAAATGACAATAATCTATTTATTGTGGTCTTGTGTTTTAGGGAGAGTCCGTTCTCCCAGGGTCAGCTCACTAAAATGCTGGGTAGCTAATGTGCACCAGGACACAGCTCCAGAGAGGAAGTGATGCTATTGGCATCATGGCATGGACAGTAGCCATTGGAAGAAGGGTGTGTGTGTGTGTGTGAATGTGAAGCCAATTACAATAGCATGCTCCTCTTCTTCTCCCACTGCTTCCTCTCCATTACACACACAACATGAGAAGTCAAGGGCTTGGAAACCTCCCCCGCTGGCTCTCTGGAGCATTTACCATGCTCAAGGCTTCAATTGCCAAACGCACACTACAGAACACATGCGTAAGCCAAAACTCATTAAATGTAAACAGAGTCACTGGATCTGCTAAAAATGGAAAGGCCTACACTGAATGTGTTGTAATCTACTGTAAATGACTAAGTACTGTACTGTCAATTACCCACAATTGGATTGCACAATGCCATGGAACTTTTCCAGGTCCTTTCTACAAATGTCAAACTACTGAGTATATTTAACTGTGCTTTGCAGCTACAGTCACCCATTAGTTCATATTCCATTGTAAACAAACACTTCAACATTGGCCTATGTCCTATGAACATGGGCTTTTAACAAGTGCATCTCACAGTTCACACGGAGTCAGTTAAACAAACAAACTCATCTCTTTAATCTAGTCAAAGAGGAAGAAGACCACAGGAGACAAAGCATCTTGCCTCCAACCCACTCCTCTCCTTACATTATAGTCCATTCTTTGTTTCACCTATACTCTACAACCGTAGCTTATTCCCAGTGTGCTGATATTAGCTCTTTAGCACCACATGTTAATGCTGGGATTCAAGAGGGATGCTATATGTAGGCTATGTAGCAATGTAAACCAGGCGTATTGAAAGCTAATAAAGCCATTGGGGTAATGACAGCCTTTTAGTACTACTATGTGAGACTGAAAGCTTGAAGCCCATAAACTTGTAGCCAACTTCTTCCCCCCTATTCAGCAGAGAAAGGCTTGTTTTCATTTAACTGCAGTTTATCACCCCCCCGCCCCCCCCCCCACACACACTAAATCCTGTCAGCTGGAATGTGAAGGCCGTCACCAGAAAGATATGCCCTCTCTGAAGCGGTGTACGTGTGTGTGAGAGAGAGAAACGAGGCCCTGTTCTCACATAACACACAAAGGCAAATCTTCAAACGTGCCTCCATCTTGTAAAAGGGCCAAAGTGGTGTTCTAGTTGCAAAACATGACTCAATGAGAGGACTGGGATGGAGTGGAAGGGTTATAGAGGAACTTGTCCATCCCTTCTGAACAGCTTGACAGCACACTGTCATTTACAAAAATTCATCAGAGGCTTTTTGTGCCACTGACTGACAGCAGCTGAAGCCAAACCATCACCCGAGAACACAGAGCCCTCAGAGAGAAATCACGGAGGATTAGAGAGAGGAGAGATTTCTCTCTCCCAGCACAGCAGTACTTCTCTAGGAACACTGCCAACTCCCCCCAGTTCTCTTATGTCTTGGAGTCGTTAAAAGGAAAGCTTCTGAGGAGAAATCTGGAAAGCTACATGGGCTAAACCCCACTGGAATTGAACCCCAGACAAGCCCGTCTTCCACAACCCAACACTGTACTCCAAAGCATTTCCTGATGACGTTGCAGAACCTAGAAAACATCTGGTCGGAGAAGAAGGTTTAAAGGGAGAAAATGCCCCAGAAGTCCAACACGATCAATTCAATATAGGCTAGATACACCACTGTTGAGGCAATCGTTGTATAAAATCAATAACATGTGTATCATCCAGTCTGGTATTGTTTCTCTTTGAAACAATTTCTAGTCAAAGGGAATTATATAGTCATGAAGTTCCTTACAATCAAGTTATCGGTCCCATTTATACAATATCTTATAGAATTGAGGGCATCTCTAACAGGGAACTTGACAGATTCTATGACCAGAATGACCCCCACTTGATTAATTATTCGTTCAATCACACACATGACGAAGTATTGTACAAACAGTCCAGCTGGTATTCATTCATATTTAACCACTATCCGTTAGCTCTGAAAACGCTCAGTAGACCACATAATGTGAAGTGATTGGCTGTGCTATAAAATGTGTAGTGAACTAGAAATGTTTACATATAGTTTGGAGCCTTAATAAAACCAATCACTGCACTAGGCCAAATCCTAACTTGAGCCTTAATAAAACCAAACTTGAGACATGTGGAAAGAGCCTCTGATGTTAATTAAGCAAGAAACCAACTAACAATAATAAAGTCCAACAGAGTCAACAATCATACATTAAGTCTTTAACATGTTGTTACAGACAATAGTCTTATAACAAAGAAGTGCACTAGCTAACATTAGCCTTCATCAAAGTTGAACATGTCAAGGTTGGTGAAACAGCCAGTGTCGATCTTGGGGATGTGAAAGTTAAAAAAGCTAAACAATGGTTTCAGGAAACGAGCTCGGTTTCT
The DNA here is from genome assembly GCF_002910315.2 of Salvelinus sp. IW2-2015. Taxonomy (NCBI): domain Eukaryota; kingdom Metazoa; phylum Chordata; class Actinopteri; order Salmoniformes; family Salmonidae; genus Salvelinus; species Salvelinus sp. IW2-2015. Next base: position 37,940,722 of record NC_036854.1, read on the forward strand.
GTTCACCCCAAAACAGCATCTCGGGGGTTAACGCAACAAAACAAGGAATTCAGGAATCAGTCTCACTGTGAAAAGAAAATCCAGCCGGAACCATTGCAGGGAGGGAATTGTCTCCTGTCAGCAAATAGCAGGGGAACACTCCAACCCCCAACACTTCTCCCTGCAGCGCTCCCCCCACATTGGTAGTAATGGTACTGTGTTTTACTATTAAAAAGGAGGGGGGGGGGGGGTAAGACAACCCCACAATAACCAGTCCTCCACCACATATCTGGGTCATGTTCATTTGGCACCAAAGCATAGAAAACAGACTAAAACATGGAGGGACTACCTGGACTCATTTTTCATGTTCTGTTTCAAAGTGTTTTTCTATGTTGTGCCCTACAGAACATGATTATGGTGTATTAAGACCACCACCAGCCCGACTGCCCTGTTCTCCTAATTCCTCTCCCTAGCCAGGGAAGCCTGAGATGGGCCTCATTCAGCCAACCCCTGGCTCCTATCCAGGGCCCCCTGCCTGCTCCAGGGCCACTAGAAAAAAACACACATTGAGGTAGAGGAGAGCAGAGGACATGGACAGAGCTTGCATTGTTGTGTCTTGTGGTTCCAAGACTGCACGTCTGCAATCTCTTTCCTGCCAAAGATTCAGCAGAGATATACAACCAAATACTCTGTTTGCTTGAGGAACCAACAACTCGCCCACCCAAAGACTTCAATGGAGGGCAAAAACAAACAAGGCAGATTCAGACCTACATGAATGGCGAGGCTTTGTAGCCCCACTATCTACGATCAACTATTTTAGCAAGCATMTATTAGTGAGTAATCAGATAAATGTGATGGGATCTCCTATCAGACCCGGCTGGAGAAAATATTATATTTACTACTGAAACCCTTTGGGTGAGAAACAAACTGAACATTAAGTCGTTTTTTTCTGTATGGAAATCTTTACTTCTGAAACCTTTGGGCTGAAATGAAAACAAACTCAACATGAAATTCTCAGGAGGGCTATAGGCTACTTGGTGGTAACCCAACGTCGTCAGACCTCATTAATACGACTCCCTCTTTCACACAGCAACGGATTCAGCTAAATCTCTACCCTAACAAGAGCAGTCAAACTCTAAGTTCACGACCCTCCAACTGCCGTAGGAAAGATATAACAGATGTGAGTTCATGTGCTCCCAGGCTCCAGAGGGAATTCCTGCTCTATTTTACAAACACTTGAGAAGTCCCAGCCCAAAAAAAACACCAGTTAGTCAGTCAAACATTTGGTCAACACTTCAACCTGAGTGGCGGTGACCCCTTGGAAAGCACTGCTGGCTTGTTTGATTACAAATAACTAACGTGGTGGTTTGACTTTATAAACAATATGGGCTGAGGAAAGTAACTTTGGAACACACGGACTGTTCCAAACATTCAGCTTTTTCTTACATAATTCAAGCAGGAAAGGACAACAAGTATCATTAATTTAAAGTGCGTGTGTGTGTGTGTGTGTGTGTGTGTGTGTGTGTGTGGTTGAATGACAGTTGCTGGTCATCTTTCGACGTTAGCAAGCATTTACATTGGAAACGAAGCTGCTTTCCATTTCCCCCTTTCAGAATGCACTGGATATTTATCACAATTAGCCCTCAAATAAAGCATGTGTGTTGGCAGCCACTCTGGAAAATATCAGAAAGCACACACGCATTAGAAGAACGAGAGCTAACATCATTTTAATATTTTCCCGGCTGAGCCAACGATTGGCTGTACTAGTATTGCTCATCTGATCCTGTCAAGGTTCAAGAGATTACCTCCCCTAAAATCTTTTCATACCACCACAATGTGAATGAAAGTACAAACGTAAACAGGGGCAGTAGGTACAGTTAGGAGACATGACGCAGTAGCCTAAAACTGTAGCCTGTCTTGAACCACTTTGTGGATCAGATGGACCACAACACAAGAGACAACAGAAACTGTGCTAACTAAGGAATGAGGTGGTCTGGTCTCATTAAGGCATGAGAAACAGATGGTTTGAGCCACAGGATTTTAACTCTGCTTGGAACCACAGCTTAATGAATTTATACTCGTAATATCCATTCTTCAGGCAGAGAGAGACCTCTCAAAATGACAAATCATAGGAGAGAGAGAGCACCATAGCTCAGTGAATTAGAGATCTTTCAGACTGGGTTGTTTGTTGCCGGTTTCCAGGTTCCAGTTTCTCACGTTCAGGAAGTGTAGCAATGTGAGACTAGGGGATGTTGGTAATAGAGAGGGATCATTGAGGAATTCTAAGCATCTCTGACATGCGACTTCCAAAGAAGCCCGTACAATACGAGTGATTGCATGTATAGTTTCCTCCAGTTTAGTTTCTGCAGTGTGTATTTAATCACAGCTTGATAAATTCACAATCTGCTGGAGTGTTTGACAAATTCCTGACTTAGTGTGCCAAAAGTTGACATAGAAATCTGTCACTTGAAAGCCAGCCAGTGCAAGGCAATGTATGAATGGACTGTGTAGGCTACTCCAACAACACTGGGTATGTTTGTTGATGATCTCATCGTTCTGCAACACACTTAAATACAGTAACCTAGATTCCACTGTGTTGTTCACAAGTTTTTGTGCTCCCGGTCAATTTCTCCTCAAGGTTTGTTGAAAAATATCCATTATCATCCCTCTCTAACTGGATTTTCACATCATTGGCCAACAGTAGGCTATGACAGCCTGCTTATCTTTTATCAGGAGAGAGAGAAACCTTGGCTGGCTTCTGGCACCACTGCTATCAATTCAAACCGAGACAGGGCAGATAGAAACTGTACACGAGACACAGTTTCACATAAACATTACACATGGGCCTGAGTAGGCTATGCTCCTTCGGCCTTGACTGTCCTGTTTCCGATGGATAGGCTGATCGACGATGTCATGATTCAGTCATTTCCTACAGAGGGACAACTTCGGTAGCCTAGGCCAATGTGTTATGAACCAGTGGGACATCAAATCAAATTGTATTGGTCACATACACATGGTTAGCAGATGTTAATGRGAGTGTAGCGAAATGCTTGTGCTTCTAGTTCTGACAGTGCAGTAATATTTAACAAGTAATCTAACAAATTCACAACGACTACCTCATACACACAAATGTAAAGGGATGAATAAGAATATGTACATARMAATATATGGATGAGATGGCCGTGCGGCATAGGCAAGATGCAGTAGATGGTCTAGAAWACAGTATATACATATGAGATGAATAATGTAGGATATGTAGACATTAAAGTGGCGTTATTTAAAGTGACTAAAGTAAGGTATTAAAGTGGCCAGAGATTTGAGTCTGTATGTTGGCAGCAGCCACTCTGTTAGTGATGGCTGATTAACGGCCTGATGGCCTTGAGATAGAAGCTGTTTTTCAGTCTCTCCGTCCCAGCTTTGATGCACCTGTACTGACCTCACCTTCAGGATGATAGCGGGGTGAACAGGCAGTGGCTCGGGTGGATGTCGTCCTTGATTATCTTTTTGGCCTTCCTGTGACATCGGGTGCTGTAGGTGTCCTGGAGGGCATGTAGTTTACCCCCGGTGATGTGTTGTGCAGACCGCACCACCCTCTGGAGAAACTTGCGGTTGAGGGCGGAGCAGTTGCCTTACCAGGCGGTGATACAGCCCGAKAGGATGCTCTTTTTGTGCATCTGTAAAAGTTTGTGTTTTAGGTTACAAGCCAAATTTCTTCAGCCTCTTGAGGTTGAAGAGACGCTGTTGCGCCCTCTTCACCGTGCTGTCTGTGTGGATGGACCATTTCAGTTTGTCCGTGATGTGTACGCCGAGGAACATAAAACTTTCCACCTTCTCCACTACTGTCCCGTCGATGTGGGGATGCTCCCTCTGCTGTTTCCTGATGTCCACGATCATCTCCTTTGTTTTGTTGAGTGTGAGGTTATTTTCCTGACACCACACTCCGAGGGCCCTCACCTCCTCCCTGTAGGCCGCGTCGTCGTTGTTGGTAATCAAGCCTACCACTGTAGTGTCGTCTGCAAACTTGATGATTGAGTTGGAGGCGTGCATGGCCACACAGTCATGGGTGAACAGGGAGTACAGGAGAGGGCTGAGAACGCACCCTTGTTGGGCCCCAGTGTTGAGGATCAGCGGGGTAGAGATGTTGTTTCCTACCCTCACCACCTGGGGGTGGCCCGTCAGAAAGTCCAGGACCCAGTTGCACAGGTCGGGGTCGAGACCCAGGGTCTCGAGCTTAATGACAAGTTGAGGGTACTATGGTGTTAAATGCCTACCATTGACTACCATTGACTACCACGAAATGGTAGTCAATGAACAGCATTCTTACATAGGTATTCCTCTTATCCAGATGGGATAAGGCAGTGTGCAGTGTGATGGCGATTGCGTCGTCTGTGGACCTATTGGGGCAGTAAGCAAATTGGAGTGGGTCTAGGGTGACAAGTCAGGTGGAGGTGATATGATCCTTTGCTGGTCTCTCAAAGCACTTCATGATGACAGAAGTGAGTGCTACAGGGCAATTGTCATTTAGTTCAGTTAGCTTTCTTGGGAACAGGAACAATGGTGGCCATCTTGAAGCATGTGGGCACAGCAGACTGGGATAGGGATTGATTGAATATGTCCATAAACACACCAGCCAGCTGGTCTGCGCATGCTCTGAAGACGCGGCTAGGGATGCCGTCTGGGCCGGCAGCCTTGTGAGGGTAAACACGTTTAAATGTTTTACTCACGTTGGCCACGGTGTAGGAGAGCCCACAGGCTTTGGTAGCGGGCCATGTCAGTGGCACAGCATTGTCCTCAAAGCGAGCAAAGAAGTTGTTTAATTTGTCTGGGAGCAAGWCGTTGATGTCCGCGACAGGGCTGGTTTTCTTTTTGTAATCCGTGATTGACTGTAGACCCTGCCACATATGTCTCYCGTTTGAGCCATTGAATTGTGACTCTACTCTATACTGGAACTTTGCTTGTTTGATTGCCTTGGAGGGAATAGCTACACTGTTTGTTTTCGGTCATGTTTCCACTTGCCATAATTAAAAGCGGTGGTTCGTGCTTTCAGTTTTGTGTGAATGCTGCCATCAATCCACGGTTTCTGGTTAGGGAAGGTTTTAATAGTCAGTGGGTACAACATCACCGATGCACTTGCTAATAAACYCGCTCACTGAGTCAGCGTATACGTCAATGTTGTTGCCTGAGGCTACCCGGAACATAACCCAGTCCACGTGATCAAAGCAATCTTGAAGCTTGGAATCCGATTGGTAAGACCAGTGTTGGATAGACCTGAGCACAGGCGTTTCCTGTTTTAGTTTCCGTCTATAGGCTGGGAGGAACAAAATGGAGTCATGGTCAGATTTGCCGAAGGGAGGGCGGCTTTGTATGCATCGTGGAAGTTAGAGTAGCAATGGTCCAGAATGCTACCAGCTCGTGTCGCTCATTCGATATGCTGATCAAATTTAGGAAGCCTTGTTCTCAGATTAGCTTTGTTAAAATCCCCAGCTACAATAAATGCAGCCTCAGGATATGTGGTTTCCAGTTTACATAGAGTCCAGTGAAGTTCTTTCACGGCCTGTTGAGGTATCTGCTTGGGGGGGGATATACACGGCTGTGAATATAGTCGAAGAGAATTCTCTTAGTAGATAATGCGGTCAGTATTGATTGTAAGGAATTCTAGGTCAGGTGAACTAAAAGACTTGAGTTCCTGTATGTTATGATTACACCATGAGTCGTTAATCATAAGGCATATACCCCCGCCCTTCTTACCAGAGAGATCTTTGTTTCGGTCAGAGTGATGCGTGAAGAAACTGGGTGGCTGTACCGACTCTGACAACATATCCCGAGTGAGCCATGTTTCCATGAAACAGAGAAAGTTACAATCTCTGATGTCTCTCTGGAAGGCAACTTGTGCCCTAATTTCGTCCACCTTGTTGTCTAATGCAGTGTCACCAACCGGGCGATCATGATCGACTGGTCGATCTTCAAGGCATTCCTAGTCGATCAAACATTTCTGTAGAAAAGCCAACGATAAAGACTTGCGCTCCTTTTTGTTTTGAGCTGTTGGAGGTAGGTGCACTTGATTCAGAAGCCCTGTGCACCGGGTAGTCAGTGCTCCCATTTTGAACCATTTAAAATGTCTGAAAAGACAAACTCRACCACCCAGGCAGACCGGGAGATCTGTGGCTAAATCAAGTGTGRCTTCTGCGCTGGCCAATCGGATAGCTGATTTCACTGTGCCTACAGTTTCCACAACCCCAGCCAAAACAAAACTTGATACTAGCCCGGCTCCCGAGTGGGGCAGCGGTCTAAGGCGCTGCATCACAGTTTTGCGGCATCACCATGGCCTGGGGTTCGATCCCAGGCTGTGTCACAAATGGCCGTGACCGGGCGGCCAACAATTGGCAAACGTTTGTCRGGGTTAGTGGAGGGTTTGGCCGGGGGGMACTTTACTTGGCTCATCGCATTCTAGCAACTCTTTGTGGCGGGTCGAGCGCCTYCAAGCTGACCACGGTCGTCAGTTGAACAGTGTTTCCTCTGACACATAGGTGAGGCTGGCTTCCGGGTTAAGTGAGTGGTTGTTAAGAAGCGCGGCTAGGCGGGTCATGTTTCGGAGGATGCATGACACGACCTTCGCCTCTCCCGAGCCTGTTGGGGAGTTGCAGCGATGAGACAAGATCGTACTTGGATAACATGAAAAGGCGGGTAAAATTACACAATTTTTCTTTTTAAAATATCAAATAATTTGATACTAACCTACGTAAGAGTCATAACTTGTAATACCTTGACCAAAGAGAGACTGTCAAAGAATACAGCAGAGATTCTGTTTTTATGAGTGAGTTCATGTCTAAGTGATTTGAGGAAGTGTCTTGTTGTTTGGGGCAAGTTTCTCAAAAATGTTTCACAAAAACAGGTGTCTTTTACATCAAAAATAGAGAGTTGGTGGTTACATTTCTCTCATTTATATGGGCTAACATTTGGCTGAAACACAATTTCAGGATTGTGGCTTTAAACCAGGGCCCGACCCGGTAATTCAGCTCATTGCATTTGTTGTTCAAGTTACACTAAATAACATCTCTGACTGACAGAGACAGCTGTGCAGTTACAGTGTAGCCCCCATTGCCACATTTAAATGTGGGGGCATAGCCTACCCATTGCCCATATGCTGCAGACTCTAATGATGTCAGTCTTATCAGTGAGCTGGCTCATTTGGATCAGGTCAGTTAATACAGCAGTTTATTTGGCTCCTAAAATGGCTATTCACCAATCTCTAATGTAAAACCTACAAAGTTGCCTAGCACTATTTCAGATCTTGACATGGGAGTTCAAATATCCTACAGCTTTACCTGACGAAATTATTAGGCGGCCTGAAGAAAAAAAAACGAGAAAAAAACAACGCACTGCATAAATGTGTGGACCAGAAGAAGTCTTTCACCTTACTATTGTTCCTGCAGTGAGGAATTATAATATTCAAAGAATGTTTTTATAACTTCTCTGCAGTTAATCGTTGTCTGGAGATTTAAAAAAAAAGGGGATCTTTCACAGACGCGATTCGGTTCCTGACGTTAACTGTAAAAAAAAAAAAAAACGTTCGAACGAACCATTACTAGCGAACTCCTCCCTGTACCACTGCTACAAACAATGCATTGTGCTTAGTTGGRTTGCACTCATGCTACTTCCAGTGATTGTTTTTACTTAAGTGTTTTCAAAAAATAGTTGGTAAACTTTTAATTAATGTGTGAAACTTGGTTTTTTTTCGTCAAAATTTCTGTAGGGGACAGTCCCATATGAAAATGGCCCTTGTAGCCTATTAATCATAACCAAAGATGATCTGCCATATCAGTGCATCAAACTATTAAACCAAGGACGACTCACATGTCCAACTCTGTAGCCCAGCAGCAATTGGTTGGTTCAGTTGGTTTATCCAAAACGGCAATAATTTACAAACCAAAATGTGGTTATAAAATAAACAAATGATTTACTTTTTAGTTCTTTACTCACTTTGCTTTTCACCTCTGCTGATAACCCGTAGGCTGGTCCCTTATTGAATGAAGTCATATTTGTTTTAGATTTACAACCAAAGTCAATATCCACTGCTACAAAGTAGCAAAAACGATTCCTTTCGGGTTACTTTGTATCACACAATGAACAGCGTAGTTCGGTGTCCCGTTCAGTCAGTCCAAAGGAGGAGTTTAAATCCGTGCAAACGTGTGGACTGTGAGTATCGCAGAGGCTGGTCGGACTAAAACTTCTCGCTTCAATACTTCATTTTTGTTTGGAAAAATTTTCGCAAGACCATTGACGGAGCCTTCCGAGCCAATCAGAGGAGCCGATTCTACATACCTCTCCCCATTGTTGGAGGCTGCTACTGTAGCGCATTTCTACGGAAGATACTGATGTTAGTGATTTTACCAGGCACAAGCTATCCTCTGTTATCTGTTTTTACTGTCCATTTCGTTTGACATTTGATGTCTAATGATGTTGTTGGGGCTACAAACTTCACTGATTTACACTGAAAAAGAAAGGCAATTAAGCACAGCATAGCCTATAATACATKTTTAGGTAAGTAATAGGTTTCATTTAATTGTTTGATGATTTGTAGGCTACTAAAGGAAACCAAACACTGATTTATTTACTTACATTCCCTATAATAAGCATATATTGATAAAACTGATCTTGGTGCCTCTTATTGATTGGATCACTGCAGCCTTACATGCTTGTAAAATATCAAATTCATTCAATCTTGGCTGGCTGCCATGCATTTTATTGGTGCAATAATTTGCCCCATGAATGAATAGCCAGGATTGCATACACAGACTGAAAAGTTTGAGGTCCTGCAAATTGTCCTCCATGCAAAGCAACACACACACACACACCCACACAACACACACACCACACACACACACACACACACACACACACACACACACACACACACACACACACACACACACACACACACACACACACACACACACACACACATCTATCTTCCTATGTCACTCAACCTTTGTGGTGTGTATAAAGGGACCCTGTTTGAAAGAATGCCATTTGTCAGAGGTTCTCAGGTAATCCTCTAGAACAGAATTGGTTTCACAAGGTTCAACACTCAACCTGTTCAACTGGTAAAGTAGCTGGGCAGAGTTATATCCTTCTGCTTCCCTCCTGGTACAGTCACTTTTAAAGGCAGAGTGCAGTCAAAAACATGATTTCCTGGGTTTTATATATTTCCACACTATGAGGCTAGAATAATACCTTGAAATTGTGAAAATGATGATAATGCCCTTTTAGTGTAAAAGCTGTTTGAAATTACGGCCTGAAATTACGGTGACATCACTATGCGGTAAATTAGTTAAMAGGCCAATAGAAAATAGAGTTCCAAACCTCTCTGCCAATAACAGCAAATGTTCACACTTTGATAGGTTCTAAATTCTAGTGACCTATGAAACCAGAGGTTGACCCCTCTCTGAGGATAGGGGTCACCATAAAACAGAATTTAGACAGCATTTAATGCCCTAAGTGACATTCATCAGGCTAAGGCACACAGAGACCATATAAACCCAGCATGGGCTACACGGARTGCTAACCTCAAAGACCCAGCAGAAGAGAGGCAACGTCTGAGGTATGTCACTGACTCAGCACACACAGAGAAGCTATTTTTGTTTAATTTTGCCCATTTGAACTGGAAACCATTACATTAAGGTACTTAATTGTTACCCAGGATTCATAATGAGATAAAAACAGCTGCATTGGACCTTTTTGTATTTTGATTTGACCTTTAGCATGTCATGTCAAGCTTCTAAAAATGGCTGTAAATCAGCTATAGGCACTTTAGAGTGATAGAGACGTCTAGTCCATGTTCAATCTGGCCTTGCAAGTTGTCTTATGTTTTGAACAGGGCCCCAGGCACTTGGAGGCAGATGGAGAGAGAACAGAAAGAAGGATGAGCATATACTGAATGTACAAAACATTAAGAACACCTTCATAATATTGAGTGAGTCCTTTTGGTGATGGTCCACACACGGAAAACTGTTGAGTGTGAAAAACCCAGCTGTGTTGCAGTTCTTACACAATCCGTTGCACCTGGCACCTTCTACCCTACCCCATTCAATGACACTTAAATATTTTGTCTTTTCCATTCACCCTCTGAAAGACACACATACATAATTCATGTCTCAATTGTATCAATGCTTAAAACTCCTTCTTTAACCTGTCATCTTCCCCTTCATCTACACTGATTTAAGTGGATTTACAAGTGACATCAATAAGGGTCATAGCTTCACCTCGATTCACCTGGTCAGTCTAGAGCAGGTGTTCTTAATGTTTTGTACACTCAGTATATATAAGAGTGTCTTGTCTTTGGAATGGGACCGATTGCTACGAACCTCACAGAGGAACATGTCTTTGTCTGTCTATTGTTTGTCTATTGAACATTAAAATATAAGTCATTCGCCTTCTCTTTGGTTAAGCATTTTCCACACCTTGAGCGAATTCACAATTCCTGACACCCCCCACTCCCAGACAGTCCTAGCAAAATTCTTGCTTGAAAAAATGCTCTTTGCTAAGAAGCTATTTTGTTTAATTTGCCCATTTGAACTGGAAACCATTACATTAAGGTACTTAATTGTTACCCAGGATTAATATTGAGATAAAAACAGCTGCATTGGACCTTTGTTGTATTTTGATGACCTTTAGCATGTCATGGTCAAACTTCTAAAATGGTCAGCAATACAGTACCTTTCCACGTTGTAAGAGGCCAGAGTGGCATTTGTTACTGACCCACTTGTGTCATCCTCATAGAGGTCAACTTAAAAGAGCTCTGATTTCAAAAGATATGGTCTCTGTGTGTGCTGAGTCAGTGACATACCTCAGACATTGCCTCTCTTCTGCTGGGTCTTTGAGGTTAGCAGWCCGTGTAGCCCATGCATGTTCCAAGACATATTTTCTGTTGTCGAGATCCATCTCATCAAAACGTAAGGCCTGCATGTCTTTTACCAGTCTATAGTGATTTATTTAACTCAGACAAGGTGCGCCCAGCCCTACCTTCTCTAATGTCTGGTATAACCTGATGATGACTTTGATAACATGAATGTGCAAATACAGACATGACTGCTCAGCTTTCAAATATATATATTTTTTATCTAAATGAGACTAACCTGGTCAAATAAAATTAATACATGCTGCAAATATCTTAAAAAGCTCTCTAAGTTCGATCACTTCACCTTGTGTGTGGGTGTGTGTGTGTGTGTGTGTGTGTGTGTGTGTGTGTGTGTGTGTGTGTGTGTGTGTGTGTGTGTGTGTAGGGTCTCCTATTCCCATTGGTGTCTTGATGTGGGTTATGATGTGGTCTGGGAGTTAATTAAATGGCAGATGCTGCATGCTGCAAGCCTTTAGGTTCGTGTATAATTCATGGTTTGAGATGTATGGACTCGGGCCATGACAGTGGTTGTGCCCAGTGCGTTCTCAGCAGGAACAAGATGTCATCCATCCATGACCATATTAGGTTAAATGAGTTTGTGCTCGTATCTGAACGTAAGGATGGACTAAACATACAGAGTTCTGAAAATGTGTGAACTTGCTTAGTCTCAATGTACATTATCCAATTTGAAAGACCATGTGTTGCTGTCAGGACATAAATAAGTACAATTTGGGGTTTGAGACCCTACCAATTGTCTTTTATTTAACCATGAAAAAAGTATAGGAAAGCCCTGTGCCAAGTCTCTACTGTAATCGACCGAGACAGATTTAGCAATGTGTATATTTGTCACACTGACATTCTGAGATAAGACTTATAAATAGGGGAAACGTCAGCAACAGAATACAGACTTTTCCATTTCTCTGGGCCAGTAAAACTCAACGTCTCCATTATAGTCTATGCCCATTGTAGTTGAACTGTTACGCCTGCTCCCGCTCTTCCCCCCTGGCGCTCGAGGGGGCCAGGCTCCCAAACATTACGCACTCCTGCCACCATCATTACGCACACCTGCCTTCCCCCGTCACGCACATCAGCGATTATTGGACTCACCTGGACTCAATCACCTCTGTCATTTCCTCCCCTATATCTGTCTGTGCCCCCACTCTGTTCCCTGCTTCAGCATTGTTTGTCATATGTCCTTGTATTCCCGTGTGCTGACACWGTTCCTGTCTTGTTTCATGTCTGTTCCTGATTTAATGTTTCACTCCCCATACCTGCTTCTCTACTCCAGCGTCGGGGATTTAACGCCCAGCCGGCTAGTCCAGCGCCCCTGCCGGCCCGTCAGGCTCACCCAGGTGGGACGCCGGGTCGTGCCCCTAGACGGAAGGGTACTGTCACGCCTGCTCCCGCTCTTTCCCCCCTTGCGCTCGAGGGTGCCAGGCTCCCCAGCACTCCTGCCACCATCATAACGCACACCTGCCTTCCCCCGTCACGCAGATCAGCGATTATTGGACTCACCTGGACTCTGTCATTACCTCCCCTATATCTGTCTGTTCCCCCGCTCTGTTCCCCGCTTCAGCATTGATTGTCATATGTCCTTGTATACCCGTGTGCTGATGCTGTTCCTGTCTTGTTTCATGTCTGTTCCTGATTAAATGTTTGACTCCCTATACCTGCTTCTCTACTACAGCGTCGGTCCTTAAATGAACCACAACAACCAGGAACAGGAAAGACAACACAATGGAATTGCATAACTATTCATCTCAGACCCCAATTACATTATATACTGAACAAAAATATAAACGCAACATGTAAAGTGTTGATCCCATGTTTCATGAGCTGAAATAAAAGATCCCAGGAATGTTCCATATGCACAAAAAAATTAAATCTCTCATATTTTGTGCACAAATTTGTTTACATCCCTGTTAGTGAGCATTTCTCCTTTGCCAAGATAATCCAGGTGTGGCATATCAAGAAGCTGATTAAACAGCATGATCATTACACAGGGGCACCTTGTGCTGGGGACAATAAAAGGCCACTCTAAAGTGTGCAGTTTTGTCACACAACACAATTCCACAGATGTCTCAAGTTTTGAGGGAGTGTGCATTTGACATGCTGACTGCAGGAATGTCCACCAGAGCTGTTGCCAGAGAATTTAATGTTTCTCTACCATAAACTACCTCCAACATTGTTTTAGAGAATTTGGTAGTACGTCCAACTGGCCTCACAACGGCAGACCACGTATAACCACGCCAGCCCAGGACCTCCACATCCGGCTTCTTCACCTACGGGATCATCTGAGACCAACCACCCGGACAACTGATGAAACAGGAGTATTTCTGTCTGTAATAAAGCCTGTTTGATAGGCCGGTGCCTGGCTCCCCAGTGTGCCCCTACCCAGTCATGTGAAATCCATAGATTAGGTCCTTATAAATGTTTTTCAATTGACTGTTTTCATTATATTAACTGTAACTCTAAAATTGTAGAAATTGTTGCATGTTGCATTTAGATTTTTGTTCAGTATAATTCAAATGCTCCAAAGACAACAGCAATCTTTGCTTTGAAGCGTTTGTTGTCTTAAAAAAACGGTCCCTATAATTAAATATCAATGACTATCATTCAAGGAAGTGTTTGGTTGTCCGTTTCAGTCACACTTGATGCACTTGACACAAATATGCTTTTAATTTGCTCTTCCTGCCGTGCAGGATGGAAAGGTGTTATTAGTGAGAGAGATGTACAAGTAAAACATAATGTCAAAGAGTATGGCTGAAATAAAACCTATCCTTCCACAACTCTGAAGACAGAGCTCGTCCTTTTCATTCCGGCAAGAGTATTAATTAAATGTGCATAAAACTTTTCAAAAATTTCCCTCATAATTCCTGATGTTGTTCATTGATAGTACTACGTGGCATGGTTATAGGACCCTTGTTCAGAAATACTAATATGCTGTCTTGCATCTGTCATTATACTGGGTTCCTCTCTGACAATGACAACTGCTTTAGCACTACACAGCAATACAAACAGCTGGTTCCACTGTTCTGTCTTTGACATAATGTTTTGGTGTGTTCTCTCTGTTCCTCTTTATCGGTTTTAATTCAAAAAACAGAAAGCTGAGGTTGTGTAATAGCTTGATTAATTCAATGGTAGTTAGCCTACACCAACACCTCACTCAAGTCAGCTATAGCTACATATATTTTGTATTTCTTCACACTGTTCTCTGTACCATAAATGAAAGTGACATTACATAACACATTCCACTTATCCGAAGCATCTTTACATAGTAACTATGAATAAGGCTCTATGTTCCAAAGTCTTTCCATTGGAGTTGTAGAAAAATGTCCATCACAGTATATCAATCAAGCAAACTATTAAGCATTTTTTTCCTGAGCAAAGTGTTCCCATTTGTAACATAATGAAAAAGTTGTATGAAGTCTGAGAGTGTAGAGGATCTTCCCACAGAGGGACAGGCTCTCAACTCTGCAGATGCTTTCGAACGTAGACAATCAGGACCATCTTCAATCCCAGGATAACTCCTGCATCGCACAGGGGGACGCAGGTCCCTGAGCTGTTACACAGCACCTGAAACAACAAAGAGAGAGAGACAGAGAGAGAAAGAGAAAGAGAGACAGATGTGAAATAGAATGGTAAACGCAGCAATCCGGCTGGTTCCATCAGGCTAGGTTATCAAGGTGAGAGTGAGTAAGTAAAACAGAGGGATGAGCACAGGTTCAAACACCGTGACACTCCAAACCACTCACAAGCCCGCAAAAATCACCAAGTTGCACCTCCACTCCTTCTCAACTCACTCTTGAGAGACAGAATGTGCTGTACTCTGCTGGCTCTGGATATACAGTCAGGAGGGAGGGATGGAGGGAGACGGAGATTTCGAGAAAGAGTAGGGAGATGGAGTAAAACTGAGAAGAGCGAGAAAGAGGGTACATAGATCTGGGCCTATAGAGAGCACCTTCATGCCTAAAGGAGTCTGAGAAAAAGAAAAAGAAATAATAAATAATAGGAGAGAGAGAGAGAGACAGAGAGAGAAAGAGAGGATATAGAACTATGGAGATTCCATGCCTTGTGGGCTAGAGGAGCGTGAAGGAGTACGMTCTGGGGAGTAGGGGAAGGAGGAAAAGAAGAGAGTGAAAGAGGGGGTAGGGCTAGGAGAGAGTGAGGGAGTAGTGTTTGGGGAGTAGGGGAATTACAGGAAAGCAGACAGACAGACGGCTGTGGAGACACAGGGCCGCAGGGTCTGGAATATACATCATACAGCTCTCTCTCTCATAACGTTGGCTCTCTCAGCACAGACTTAGTCTGGGCACACACAKACCAACCAACACTGTAATATCCTCTCCTCTCCACACACACCGTCATGGAAATCAAGTCATACTGGCACTACAATCATACTGTCATTAACAGGGTTGGGGGGAGGCTGATTATACTTGAATTATTACTACTGAAACAATCAGATAACTACTGTTATTTACCAAAAATGTCATAATTCACACAGTAACAGTACTAGAAGTACAATATCTCATATTAATACAGGTGTGATTGATAACCATGCCTGACATCAGCATATTTAATATGTCCTCACAGCTCCAGTTCCTAGCATTAAGTTCAGTGTCAGCCAGCAGTAAAGAGCTGAATAGCTGACTCTACACTCTAGCTCAAAAGGTTATATAGCTCAGAGCCATGAGATCTGAGAGTGTTTGCTCTTAGCTAGGCCCTAATTGGGAAAAACACTGTCTCCATCTGTCATCACACAGGTGCAAATTTGAGTGGAAGTAGAGTGAGCCTTCAACACAAAATAAATCAAAGGCTAGAGGACTCAGTGCTAAATGCTCTCTTTTCCCCCTCCCTTCACCCTTCTGTACTGTACCTAAGATACTGGATTCACTGGTGGTGAATTGATTGAGAAATGTACCAATATTTGCTGGTGGTTGCAATGAAATTCTATGTTTAACTACTACTCCTGTACACTTGGATTATTGCTGCTTTGTAAGGGAAACCCTCAATGTAGGTCAGCGTTRCATTTGGAAGAAACGTATTGAGTGAAATATTCAGTCAAAAACTTCCACCCCTGACCACTATACTGTTCTGTTCATACATCATGTATTCCTGAAAAAAATGCAGTGGCCTTTGCTGGGAAAGCTTCTTAGATTGGGCTTTGTTTGGGCATTTCTAGCATTGGAATCACAGTACACCTCACGTAAGAAGAGTGTTGGCTCTCTAAAGCCTTTCTTTTGTAGCGCCCTATTCATAAACCTGACTGGAACATTCCTAGCATGCTTTCCCTGGCCGACTGACTATCCCTTCTTCTGTTGTGCTGTGTTCTGGGAACAGGAATGATTCAGCCCCGCTACACAACCTTGCTGAAGCCTAGAATGAGCAGAACCCGCACATGATGTCCATGACGATCAGCTGTATGACGTCAGACCACATCCGCGCTAGGCACATCTGTTCATTTGTTCAAGGCCCATAATTTGTTCAGTCGACCGACAGACAGAGAGGTACTAATTGCACTTCACATCTGAGTGAGGTGTTCATGATGCATCACAGGTTGAGGAAGAGTGTTCTAGAACGGGAGAGAAGTCGCATACCTGATAACATCATCACAACAAACACTGCACCAGGCATAGGCTTATAGTCAACAACACATTGAGCAATAGAAGGTGAGGCCTCTGTCCGCCTGTCTATCGTCAGTTGTAGTCACTTTCTGATTCACTGTCTGGGGTAGATGGGGTGAGTCACCAGACAGCAGACTAGACTGTCTACAGGTGTTAAAAAGTGTTATAAGAACTACCAATTACTGTTTGACATAAGAAACCAGATCTGGACGTTACGCCCGCTATACTGACTGTACTAAGCTGTCTGTAAGCAGTAGCTGAGTCTAGCTGGTGACAATTCAAACCAGAGTGAACATACAAGTAACTGCCAAAATAAAGGGAACACATGAGTAAATTAAGGAGACAAAGTATATTGAAAGCAGCTGCTTCCAAACAGGTGTMGTTCCTAAGTTAATTATGTAATCAAAACATTAAAATCAAATCACATAAAATTGTATTAGTCACATGCGCCGAATACAACAGGTGTATAATGAAATGCTGACTTACGAGCCCCTAACCAACAATGTAGTTTTAAAAAATACGGATAAGAATAAGAAATTAACACTAACAAGTAATTAAAGAGCAGCAGTAAAATAACAATAGCGAGACTATATACAGGGGGGTACCAGTACAGAGTCAATGTGTGGGGGCACCGGTTAGTTGGGCGGCAGGTAGCCTAGTGGTTAGAGCGTTGGACTAGTAACCGAAAGGTTGCAAGATTGAATCCCCGAGCTGAAGAGTAAAAAATCTGTCATTCTGCCCCTGAACAAGGCAGTTAACCCACTGTTCTGAGGCCGTCATTGAAAATAAGAATTTTTTCTTAACTGACTTGTCTAGTAAAACACAATAAAAGTTGAGGTAATATGTACATGTAGGTAGAGTTATTAAAGTTACTACGCATAGATGATAACAACTGAGAGTAGCAGCGGTCTCTTAGGGGGGGGGGGCAATGCAAATAGTCTTGGTAGTCATTTGATTATATGTTCAGGAGTCTTATGGCTTGGGGGTAGAAGCTGTTTAGAAGCCTCTTGAACAGGGCGTACAGGAGGGGACTGAGCACGCACCTCTGAGGGGCCCCTGTGTTGAGGATCAGCATGGCGGATGTGTTGTTACCTACCCTTACCACCTGGGGGTGGCCCGCCAGGAAGTCCAGGATCCAGTTGCAGAGGGAGATGTTTAATCCCAGGGTCCTTAGCTTGTTGATAAGCTTTGAGGGCACTATGGTGTTGAATGCTGAGCTGTAGTCAATGAATAGCATTCTCACATAGGTGTTCTTTTTGTCCAGGTGGGAAAGGGCAGGGTGGAGTGCAATAGAGATTGTATCATCTGTGGATCTGTTGGGGCGGTATGCAAATTGGAGTGGGTCTAGGGTTTATGTGATAATGGTGTTGATGTGAGCCATGACCAGCCTTTCAAAGCACTCCATGGCTACAGACGTGAGTGCTATGGGTCGGTAGTCATTTAGGCAGGTTACCTTAGTGTTCTTGGGCACAGGCACTATGGTGGTCTGCTTAAAACATGTTGGTATTACAGACTCGGACAGGGAGAGGTTGAAAATGTCAGTGAAGACACTTGCCAGTTGGTCAGCGCATGCTCGCAGTACACGTCCTGGTAATCTGTCTGGCCCTGTGAATGTTGCCCATCTGTCTGGCCTTGTGAATGTTGACCTGTTCAAAGGTCTTACTCACATCGGCTGCGGAGAGCGTGATCACACAGTCTTCCGGAACAGCTGGTGCTTTCATGCATGTTTCAGTGTTATTTGCCTCGAAACGAGCATAGAAGTAGTTTAGCTCGTCTGGTAGGCTCGTGTCACAGGGCAGTTCTCGGCTGTGCTTCCCTTTGTAATGGTCTGTAATGGTTTGCAAGCCCTGCCACATCCAGCGAGCGTCAGAGCCGGTGTAGTACGATTCGATCTTAGTCCTGTATTGACACTTTGCCTGTCTTGATGGTTCGTCTGAGGGCATAGCGGGATATCTTATAAGCTTCCGGGTTGGAGTCTCGCTCCATAAAAGCGGCAGCTCTAGCCTTTAGCTCAGTGTGGATGTTGCCTGTAATCCATGGCTTCTGGTTGGGGTAAGTACGTACGGTCACTGTGGGGGCAACATCATCGATGCACTTACTGATGAAGCCAATGACTGATGTGGTGTACTCCTCAATGCCATCGGAGGAATCGAAGGACATATTCCAGTCTGTGCTAGCAAAACAGTCCTGTAGCTTAGCATCTGCTTCATCTGACCACTTTTTTATTGATCTAGTCCCTGGTGCTTCCTGCTTAAATTTGTGCTTGTAAGCAGGAATCAGGAGGATAGAATTATGATCAGATTTACCAAATGGAGGGCGATGGAGAGCTTTGTATGCGACTCTGTGTGTGGAGTAAAGGTGGTCCAGAGTTTTTTTTTCATTCTGGATGCACATTTCACATGCTGATAGAAATTTGGTAAAACAGATTTAAGTTTCCCTGCATTAAAGTCCCCGGCTACTAGGAGTGCCACCTCTGGGTGAGCGTTTTCTTGTTTGCTTATGGCGGAATACAGCTCATTCAATGCTATCTTAGTGCCAGCCTCTCACTGTGGTGTATGTAAACTGTTACGAAAAATACAGATGAAAACTCTCTAGGTAGATAGTGTGGTCTACAGCTTATCATGAGATACTCTACCTTAGGCGAGCAATAGCTCGAGACTTCCTTAGATATTGTGCACCAGCTGTTATTTACAAAAATACATAGTCCGCCACCCCTTGTCTTACCTTGTCACTGTTCTATCCTGCCGGTGCAGCGTATAACCAGCCAGCTGTATGTTGATAGTGTCGTCGTTCAGCCACGACTCCGTGAAGCATAAGATATTACAGTTTTGAATGTCCCGTTGGTAGTTTAATCTTCCGCGTAGGTCATCGATTTTATTCTCCAAAGATTGCACGTTTGTTAGCAGAATGGAAGGAAGTGAAGGTTTATTCAATCGCCTACAAATTCTCAAAAGGTAGCCCGCCCTCTGGCCCCTTTTTCTCCACCTCCTCTTCACACAAATCACGGGGATCTGTGCCTGTTCCCAAGAAAGCAGTATATCGTTCACGTTGGGGTCGTCAGACTTGTTAAAGGGAAAAAAGGATTCTGCCAGTCTGTGGTGKGTAATCGCAGTCCTGATGTCCAGATGTTACTTTTGGTCATAAGAGACGGTAGCGGCAACATTATGTACAAAATAAGTAAAAAAATAAGTTACAAACAACGCAAAAAACCGAACAAAAAAACACAATCGGTTGGGGACACGTAAAACGTCAGCCTTCTTCTCCGGCGCTATTTTATTWAAAAAATTCCATCGTGCTTAGGGTCATGTATAAAAATGCCCAGTTMCCCATTACTTTGGTTATCATGGCTAGAAGAAGAGATCTCAGTGACTTTGAAAGAGGGGTCTTAAAGGAGCATAGGAGGTTTAAAGGGTGTGCATGTGTCTCAGTCACCAGATCTCAACCCAATTGAACACTTATGGGAGATTCTGTAGCGGTGCCTGAGGCAGCATTTTCCACCACCATCAACACCAAATGATGGAATTTCTCATGGAAGATGTTGCATCCCTTCAATAGATTTCCAGGAATTTGTAGAATCTATGTGAAGGCACATTGAAGCTGTTCTGGTGGTTCTGGTGGCTCGTGGTGGTCCAACACCCTATTAAGACACTTYATGTTGGTATTTCATTTATTTTGGCAGTTACCTGTAMATCTTTGGCCATTTTCYGCGTAGAAAGTTCTAAATAACCGTACCTCTTCCTTTCATTACTATCAGCCTCTACAAATACAGTATGGTTCATAATTGAGTGTAGAGAGCGATAGATCTGTGGATGTAAGACCGGAACCTCATTAAGTGCCAGAGAAATATCGATTCATCAAAAGAGTTGGGTTGAGTCAGTGGGTTTATGAGTTGGCCCGCCACATGCCTTCTCCTCTCTTCTCCTCACAGACAGACTAGATGCATTAGACCGCTGACTTGCTGACTGTCTCTCTGATAGATCGGCGGTTTGCACAGCTGCTTGACGTAAATGTCTGTGAATGCTACTTTTCTATTATTATTATTTTTGACAGCTGGAGTGGAGACGGGTTCGGTTACTGTGGAGATGGGGAGATGTCACAGAGGCTCTGTTTGAACAGATGGAACTGCTGCTTCCAGTGAAATACCGACCGACAGTGAATAGGGCCCACTTTCAATCTATAGATGCCTGAAAGTTTTATATAAAGGAGATAAACAGCAGAGAATGTTCTTACTAGTAATTACAGTGTTACCACACAGGTATAAAAGCAACCTAATGTAAAGGGTTTACTTTTATTTTAGGCAGAGCACAAAGGTCCCGAAAGAAATTGCTTATCCAGGGCTCCCAGCAAAGTTTAAACAGTAACCATCTGAAACCAAGTTATATGGATACATTTAACACAGACAGTGGCTCATTKATGTGTTGTGCAGTGTCTCGTATACATACATGAGCTAATATCCACGCATTGAATTTCTGAGGTGCKGCTTCTTCAATATTCCAGCATGCTGGCCCTGACGTGTTTGGTTAACAATCAATCCAAAAGCCTGATTAGAGTCCATGTCAGTACCATTAAATATAACATGAAAGCAGAGGAAAAGGGAGTGATGTGTGATCGTATTCCTGGTCGGAATCTTTCAAGAAACAACCAAACAATCCATTCCATTCTCTAACCTTATTTCCTAATAAGGTTAAGATGAACCATATGGTGTTCCACTACTGGAGCGGAGCGGAGTGCAGTGAACATTCAGGGGGAAAACAAATGATGAAAAGCTAAGGCTGGCTTTAGCTTAGCCTTAGCAGAAGCTACTGTACCTAACAGCTCACACAGGAATGCCAAGTAATGGGAAGGCCACTGGGTGGATCCTTGGTCATGGTCATTTGGTTTGGTTCAATGTTTGACCTTCAATCAAAGCCATTGCACTATATAAACTATATAGTCTTCCGTCACTATTCTTGGTTCTCCCAATTGTTTTCCAGTCATGGAAAAGTTGAGTGTGTCGAGAGGATCTAATTAACATATGACCTAGTCTGTTGAGAGGTAGGACCTAGGCTATCTGTCACTGCTATACATGATTAGGGTTGACATTAGCCACCTAACCGAGTGTTACTACAGACTGAGCCATGGTTTGTCTGTATGTCATTTCACCTTTAGACCAGGTGAGGTCATTGTCATATGGGGAATTCAATAAGACACCTGATTGTAAGAAAGGTGTAAACCCTATAAGAACTGCTTCCAAATAAGAATACATTTCCTTGTCTGAAACCGGCCTTGGGAAAACACTACTTACATCAAAATACAGCCCAAATTTATTCTGGAATGCATTATGTAACCAAGTTTTATTCTAGCAAAACAAAAGTATTAATACGCTCCTTTGAGCACACTTCAAACCTCTCACTGTGAAGAAGCTGTCATCTTATTGGATTGTGCTGACACATCTGGGGAAGGAAATAGAGGGGGTGATGGGGTGTGTGTAGGAGTGTGATCTCACAAATGCCCTTTTATGGCTAACACACGCTTAACAACCTTCCCCTCTCCTTACAGAGACCCCCACTCCCCCTCTCTTCCCACCTGCCCAGCACCCTGGCCTGACCCCACACTTCACTGTGATTCCTCCCCAGATGGTGTCCTGCCTCCACTGTGAAACCCCCCTGCTTCCTGCCACCACTCCCACACAGACATGCTCATGTTCGGTCAAAACAAATAAACGTCAGCATTTTAGTTATGCTCAAGAATGGATCCTGTTAGTGCTGACACAAAAACMATATGTTGGAAGGAGAGAGGGAGAGTGTTGAACAGCGTTGTAAAACTTTGTATTTACTGATAATAAACTCACGCTCTGCGCCACACCCCTTTTTTCCCTTCCTCCCTCTCTCCCACCATTCATCCCTGTTGTCCAGAGCAGAGCTGCAGTTAGGCTACAGTCAGCTGGCTGTGAGGAAATAGGTCAGGTCCTGCCACATCCTGTGAACAAGGCCCTTCTCCCTCTGTCCGGCACCCAGCCCCCACCATTACACAACACACAGAGGGGGAGAGGAGACGGTAGAAGAGAGGAAGAGAGGAGGGGTAGAGAGGGAGAGAGAAAGTTGGAGGTCCAGGTTTTTCTGTTCAGTCCTGTAGAAACCTCCCACCCAACTCTATCTATTTTTCCCTTCCTCTTCCCCTCTCTGTCTCTCTGTCTCCGTCACTCCCTCTTCCCCTTTCTGTCTCTTTCTCTCCCTCCCTCAGTCTCTCTCTCTCCCTCTCAAGAGGTAGAAATAATAAGCTATGCAGCCGATTTTACAGTACTAGACACTTCATACATCTCATAAGCTGTCTGATGCCAGGTTAAACTTAAAACTGAAGAAGTATGCAGCCTATCAATTATTTGAATAGAATTGTACAGCCGTGTCGAAAAGTTTTGAGAATGACACAAATATTAATTTCCACAAKGTTTGCTGCTTCAGTGTCTTTAGATATTTTTCTCAGATGTTATTATGGAATACTGAAGTATAATTACAAGCATTTCACAAGTGTCAAAGGCTTTTATTGACAATTACATGAAGTTGATGCATAGAGTCAATATTTGCAGTGATGACCCTTCTTTTTCAAGACCTCTGCAATCCGCCCTGGCATGCTGTCAATTAACTTCTGGGCCACATTCTGACTGATGGTAGCCCATTCTTGCATAATCAATGCTTGGAGTTTGTCAGAATTTGTGGGTTTTTGTTTGTCCACCCGCCTTTTGAGGATTGACCACAAGTTCTCAATGGGATTAAGGTCTGGGGAGTTTCCTGGCCATAGACCCTCACTGTGCGTGCAGATGCACTCACACCTGCCTGCTGCCATTCCTGAGCAAGCTCTGTACTGGTGGTGCCCCGATCCCGCAGCTGAACTTTAGGAGATGGTCCTGGCGCTTGCTGGACTTTCTTGGGTGCCCTGAAGCCTTCTTCACAACAATTGAACCGCTCTCCTTGAAGTTCTTGATGATCCGATAAATGGTTGATTTAGGTGCAATCTTACTGGCAGCAATATCCTTGCCTGTGAAGCCCTTTTTGTGCAAAGCAATGATGACGGCACGTGTTTCCTTGCAGGTAACCATGGCTGACAGAGGAAGAACAATGATTCCAAGCACCACCCTCCGTTTGAAGCTTCCAGTCTGTTATTCYAACTCAATCAGCATGACAGAGTGATCTCCAGCCTTGTCCTCGTCAACACTCACACCTGTGTTAACGAGAGAATCACTGACATGATGTCAGATGGTCCTTTTGTGGCAGGGCTGAAATGCAGTGGAAATGTTTTGGGGGGATTCAGTTCATTTGCATGGCAAATAGGGACTTTGCAATTAATAGCAATTCATCTGATCACTCTTCATAACATTCTGGYGTATATGCAAAATGCCATCATACCAACTGAGGCAGCAGACTTTGTGAAAGTTTATAAATGTGTCATTCCCAAAACTTTTGGCCACAACTGTACATCATTATTCCTAATTCACAATATCAAAAGGACAATGAATATCAACGTTGATATCTAGGCATATCTACAAGTAGGCCAACAATAAGAAAAAGTTATGAAGATCAAAGTCTACGCCGAGAAAATGAGATGGGAATGAGTCGGAGTTGAGTGAACTGGTTTCCTCTAAGAAATTGACCTAGACCACTGAAAGGCCCATGAATCATGAATATGTAATTAATCTTACAGTACAGGAAGAGATTTTACACACCAACTGGGAGGGACTTTTGACTGGTGAGAGGACTAAAGGCCAATGAAATGTTTAACATTGTAGATTAATGCTGGCAGACAAATGTTGATAGTGATGTGCTAGTAAAGGAAACTGAAAATTACAAGTTGTGAAAATGGTACTACAACCTGGTCCCAGATCTGGCGGGATTATATTCTATTATGAATAAAACTTCCATGTCTGATCTGAGAGTGAATAGCTAGAGTACTATGTCAGACCTGATTAGGCAATATGATATATTATATTATGATTCAACCTACCATGTCTGGCCTGAACACCAGAGAGAAGGAGTACAGCAGGGCGTTCAGAGTGGTGACCACAGAGGAACTCCAGGACTGACAGACCTCAAGGCTACGAGGGATCCTCTGGATGGTAAACTGATGGGGAAGGGAAGTGATGAAATGAGTAGGCTCAATTGATAGAACAAAGTAAGCTAAAATGGTACAAGTTACAGCAGGGACAGATACCACATGCAATGCTGAATACACAGAGATAGATACAGTCTCTCTATGGTAAGCAGTGCTGGGAAATTTTTACACCGAATAAAGGGGTCGTCTCCATCTGCTGGTAAGAATGGGAATTGCACTGAGATCTTGGGTCTACAACTCATCTTCTAATGTCAATGAGATTAAATTATTTTTATTTTTTATTGGTATATTTTTTTGTTCCTTTTTTCTTTTTTTTGTTTCATTGGTTTTTCAACCTTTAAATGTTTTTTATTTTTTATTATGAACACAACAAATACAAAAACAGAAATATAGAAACAAGAGTACATAAGCCTAACAGTCAGGGGTATCGAGTACATTTCAATTTGTCAAAAAGTTTTATGGTGCGTATTGCCTTTTTGTTTTTACATTTACTGATAATTTCAAAATAATATTTTAATTCTATCTTAAATAATGTGAAGAGGGGTTTGTCCACTTCCTTTTATGGACAAAGAATCTCCCATGAAAAATAAAAKAAATGAACAATGAAAGTTAAATCAGGGTCATATCATTTGGATCAAAATAAAACATATTATCACAGTCTCTCAGATTAACATTAATAGTCATTTCTTGTCAAATAAAATATTCTAACTCACTCCAAAATCCTCTGACATAAGAACAGTCCCAAAATAAATGGTCAAGAGTTTCTGGGTCACAACCACAAAATACACATTTGTTATCAATAGCTATTTTAAATCTGTATATAATTCTATGAATGTAGATTCATAGAAGATTTTATGAATGAGTAGATTCTGTGAATGAGTTTGTATGATACTTCTTTCACCTTATTAGATATGCAATATTTGCCAGACAACAACAAGACTTTATTCCAGTTCACTTGTCCTAGGGCTGCATTCCAGTACATTTTTAGCAGAGGGAACAGTAACATCTTGACATAGTTTTCTTATATACATTTGATTACATTTACAATTTAAAATGTAAATTCCTTCTAGTTGTAATGAGGCTACAAAATCCTCAACAGTTGCACTTGGAGTAGTGTTATATTATCCTAAAAGAAGAATAGCACCTTTAGGGACAGCTCAAACAACATGTTGATGTCAATGAGATCTAACAACATAGATGAGTGAATAGAACTGGATTTACAAAGATCACAGCAATGAACAACTTTGTTAGGCAAGCTATTGTAAAAATAAAGGCTTCATACTTCATTCAAAAATTTGAGAAAACGCATCTAAAGGATCGTATTATTAAACAGACTTTCCAAACACGGGTCTTTTGTAGACCCACTTTCTCTCTGCTTTTGAACCTCGTGTGAAAATAAAAGTCCGGCACATGCGTACAAAAAAAATGAATAATTTGTGGGGGACCTATCGTGTGATTGTGTGTGAATCTCTAATGTAGCTGTAATTCGATACACATAGGATGAAGCGCATTGGGTAGGTCGGCTCTTTTTACTGACTCGA
The DNA here is from genome assembly GCF_002910315.2 of Salvelinus sp. IW2-2015. NCBI lineage: Eukaryota > Metazoa > Chordata > Actinopteri > Salmoniformes > Salmonidae > Salvelinus > Salvelinus sp. IW2-2015. The sequence continues at coordinate 37,966,848 of NC_036854.1, forward strand.
ATCTTTTTGACTCGTTCAGTCAAAATAAAGAATCTTTCGACTCATTTCGTTCATTTGAGTCAATAATGCCCAGAGCATGCAGTACCCCCTACCGGCGAAAGATAGAATACAAACTCGAAAGAGTCATGATTCTACGAGCCTCTCGTTCACCATAGGGGTTAATGGACCTGTCATTTGTGACTGAGACTTGTAAACGTCTGCTTTAAACAATGTTCATGTTTTAGACGTACAAATAAGATCATTTCTTGATARATTTGAAACGAGGTCTAGTTGTATCCGGAACCGGACAAGATTGTGAACGACTCTTGGCGGAATGCATTGCTTTGACTGCAGTGAGCGTGATAAGTAGGTAGACTCAATTCTTCCGCAGCTCTCTCCTTCGCCAAATACTCACATTGCAGAGAAGAAACGTCCGTGGGCGTGGCGTAGCGTTTGATCGGAACAAGGAGTCTGGGTAGCCAGGCAAGGTGATAACAAAGATTATGGAGATACTGACAAGATACCTGTCTCCGCCCTAACAATGGGAGTCGTTGTACACAAAGCAGTACGGTGGGCTGTCTAGCTCCCGTCTATACTTTCTTTAAATTGGTGCATATATCTCATTATTGAAACCCTTTTTTGAATATTCGATGAAGGTTGTTGACGTTAACCGCCTGTATTCAATGGAGAGAGATGCTTTGCTTACTAGCCTCGTTTCATGAATAGCCAGGGCCTGGGTTTAAACAAACATCTCTTTTCAGGAAGAGAAAAGCACAATTAATAGGGGCAGAATAGCAAAGTKATTTTTTTTTATCTCTTCGAATATTATAGGCTGCAGCTCACCTTCAGAATGTCATAGAGAGGAATCCATATATCCCCGGAGGGATCGGAGTCACGTCTTTCGCAGGCATAGCTTGTTGTTACCATAAGGCATCACCGAGTTAAGCATTGTTATAGAACGCTTGATATCATTTGGATACGTTTCATTTATTTAAAGCAAACAATAGATATCATTTTTGCCATTTTCTTTAACAAGGGTATGTGTTACCCTCACTCAATTCGAGCCCTGGTTTTAACCAAACACACCAAACCCTTTCCAGACACGGAGCTATTTAATCTGTGCATGCGACAATATTGGACTATTTGGCTATACCGAAATCAATGAATAGCATAATTGTGTKTGTCTGTTTGGCTTAACACTTATTTATAGGAATAGGAAGAAATAGGCTCAAATTCTCTGTCATTCTATGATTATGCCCATAGAAAATGTTGGTGRGTGCGTGTACATCTGCATCGGAGTTACAATGTTACAATCACTATGCAACCAACTGCCTATAGTAGGAAACCGAGTTTCTTATTAACAATTTGTCACCTGTTATCACACATGGCACAATCCCATAATTGMTACAATAAAAATAACACATTTAACATATGTTTGTATATTCCCGTASAACTGTAAAAAAAAGTAACATAATGTGAGCTTTAGAAAGAAGTGCTTTCATAAATGCATGGCCTCATTTCGCTGGAGCAGTGTAAAATAAGCTTAATGTCAATGATCCAGCCTTAACGAATTTAGTTTCTTTACATATCGAATTTGATTGTCCAACATCAGTTTCASGATTTATTTATTTTGTCTCCAAAAAGTGGCCTCTTTCCTCTTCTGTTTTTTCCCCCAAAGTTACCGGGATGTCACGTGTCCTACTTATATCAATACACTTGTAACAACGTAAGTATTACGAAACTTATGTTCGATCAATTAAACCTCACGTAGCAAATAAGCCATTCATTTTTGTTGACCAAATTCGACACTCTCATTGGACATCCATACAAAAACTCCTTGCTTGGTGGGCGAAAAAACGAACAAACGCCACCTGCTGGAGGGAGACCCATTTTCCGCCAAGTTGGGCCTCTCTCTTCCTCTTCCTCTCTGGTGAGAAGAACAGTCGTTCGCGAAATGCAGCCCTTGGAACGATTCGGTCGAGAGTTTGTTGAGCAGAGGCTGTGTACGTTTTGGTTTTACAATGCTTTGTCCATCACAATATTCAATAATACATTAATTGCAGTCATACTTGCACCATGCGATCAATTGTCAATTCTAAACATGTATTTTCCCTCTCTAACTCATAGTAAAAAAATTTTGCGCACATATGACAGACAGACAAGTGGTGGTCTTAGCACGTCTCTGCAACGTATAAAAACGAATTATGACTCTCGAGTCAGTAAAAAGAATCGTTAAAAAAGAACGAATCATTCGCGAACTGCACATCACTACCCTACAGTAACCTGCCCCGTCACTTCCATAAACGACCATCAGTTATGAGGTTAGGCTACTCTGCTGCATCCCACACCGCTGTCAAAATGCGTGTTTTGTGGGGTGGATTTATCATTCATTTCATTGCAATTTAGAACAATGGTCCGGCATCCTTTTGCTAGGTAGAAGCAAGCTAGTAGGTTATGAGTCAGAGAGCTATCCGTTTGAACAAAATGATTAAACATGGCATTCGACAGAATTTGCTATGCCTTAGCACCATCACAAACCAGTTGAGTGCTGAACATATTTGAATGACAGGTAAGTCTCGAGGATTTGTGTCTATTTAGGCTATGTGCGTTTATAATTTAAGCATAGACTATATATATTTTTTATATTAGTTATTCTTTGACATTTAAAGGGAATGCTGCGGTTCGGACAATGCGGCGTGAACTGGCCCATTCATGTTGTTGTTGGTTACATTGTTTTACATTAACATTATATTGCATCGATTGACTGCATGATCTTTTATTGTAATGCATCTGCCGTGTAATTGCAATATTACACGTTACGTCACAGCAGATGCTGCGATTAATAGCCTACATTTTGTTGGGTGATGATTTGCAAGTAAAGACCATAACATCCAACGTATCGCCACATTTAGCAACATTGTAGAAAAAAAATATTCTGACTTGAGTTGACCGACGCAAAATAGGCTTGTGGGGCAGTTGTTTCCGTAGGCGATTTGTTCTTATCTAGAAAATAATGCAAAATAAGTAATAGTTTAATGCATTTGCGCCAAATAGCCTAAATATTGTGTTGGATGTGTTTTTATGTTTTGTGAACAAGAATCCCCCAAAAAAACTGCTACCATGTGTTGTCTCATTGCTGAAAATGTTAACGTTTCCATCATGACTGCCATGCACACTCAAACCCCCATTACTTCTTCTTCGTGTGGCCACTCCCATGACTTATTTGAAAATACTTGTAAAAGTCATTACATGTGTTGAGGCAGTTTGTTTTCGTTTCCTCTACCTTGTTGAGGCAACTGCATGACCCTGGATGTATCTTGACCTAGGCCTATTCCAACTTTTGTTGTTTATTAGGCTACTTGTAGATTTATTAGGCTGCTTGTATTACAATTACCTAGGCTACTAACTGCCCCCTTATTCAAACCCTCGTTTCATTCTCACATTCAAATAATATGAATGCATAGGCCAACTGTAGAAGGTGAGTTGAACAACTGTCATCAGCAGCATTGACACACTGAGTGGTYGTTATATAGATTTCATAGTGAGGCAAAAACTGTTGCTGAATTGCACTATGGACACCATTATGCGTCAGCTGTCTCTATATGTTGACATTTGACCTCAGTGTCCTTGCCTGGCTCCTGCAAGGAATTGACATCTATGTGCCCTAGGAAGCACTGCGTGTGTCTCTGTGTCAAACCAAATCATATAACTGCCCCTGCATGTGTTTCATGTGCTGCATCCAGTGGTGTAAAGTAAATAAGTAAAATACTTTGAAGTAGGCTACTAAAGTAGTTTTCTTGGGTATCTTTACTTTACTATTTATGTTTTTGACAACTTTTACTCCACAACATTCCTAAATAAAATATGTACTTTTTACTCCTATACATTTTACCTGACACCCAAAAGTAATCGATTGTATACAAGTTAAATCATTTATATAATAATGTATTTAAACCCACTCCCCTCATTGGTGTAATGTTAGCTAGAAACCGCAAGTGTCTATCCAGATAATGAAAAGGCACCCGTAAAAAGAAAGTTGAAGGAACTTGCATTTGCGGTGTGCATGATCATGAGTAAAGTCATTGTAGCCTATCATTTCACTTCCCCTGTGAGAACCATGAGCACGGGCTGACTTGGATTTGCTGTACCGCAGCCGAAGCCTGCCAGCAGCGTACCTACTAAAGGCTGCACCGTGTCCATACATGTAGAAAAAACAATGACGTATATAAACCCTGGATTGCCAATGCTATGTATTGGCTAGTGGGAGGCTTTGAAGCCACCTGTCAGCCATATTGGCACTCCCCAGAAGGAGCAGTCCTCCATAGGAATGATTGTAATTCTACAGTATTTCAAGGAAGTGTTTAAACAACAAAATTACATGTATGGGCCTTAGGATCTCGTCACGGTATCTCTGTGCATTCAAATTGCATTCGATAAAATGCAATTGTGTTCATTGTCTGTAGCTTATGCCAGCACAAACCATAACCCTAACGCCACCATGGGGCACTCTGTTCACAACGTTGACATCAGCAAACCGCTCYCCCACACGTCTTCCATCTGCCCGGTACAGTTGAAATTTGGATTKATCTGTGAAGAGCACACTTCTCTAGCGTGCCATCGGAGGTGAGCATTTGCCCARTGAAGTCGATTACTAAGCTGAACTACTGTCCGGTCAAGACCCTAGTGAGGACAACGAGAACGCAGATGAGCTTCCCTGAGACATTTCTGACAGTTTGTGCTGAAATCCTTCACTTGTGCAAACCCACAGTCTCATCAGCTGTCCAGATGGCTGGTCTCCGATGATCCCACAGGGGAAGAAGCCGGACGTGGAGGTTCTAGGCTGGCGTGGTTACACGTGGTGTGCAGTTGTGAGGCCGTTTGGACATACTGCCAAATTCTCAAAAACGACATGGTTTATGGTAGAGAAATTAACATTAAATTGTCTGGCAACAGTTCTGGTAGACATTCCTGCAGTCAGCATGCCAATTGTGCACTCCCTCAAAACTTGAGACATGTGTGGCATTGTGTTGTCTGACACAACTGCAATTTATTGTCCCCAGCACGGCAAGGTACACCTGTGTAATGAACCTGCTTTTAATCAGCTTCTTGATATGCCAKGTGTTTTAGGTGAATGGATTATCTTGGCAAAGGAGAAAGGCTCACTAACAGAGATGTAAATAAATTTGTGCACAAAATTTGAGAGATAAGCTTTTTATGCATATGGACATTTCTGGGATCTTTTATTTTTAAATGTTTTTTGGTCGAGGGGTTCGACCTCCTCACTATGGTAATAACATATAATAAAGCACTGGAGTCCTCTAAAATGGAACCCAGGCCAGAGAGAGAACTAGAGATGGAGTGTATTTCAGGAAGATAAGGTATATGTCTAGCRTAGCTGTTTCAGAGATGTACATCTTTGGAGTTCGACATGGAGGCTGTTTGACTTATCCAAAAGCCAATCAAATCAGCCCTTTATGCAAATTATTCCAGTGTGACAGACAGGCAGAGAGTGCAGTGGGAGCCATGACTCCCACACCAACTGCAGTAGCCTGCTGTGGCTGACATGCACTTGTTAACATCAGCCATGACACTGCTTTGTTGGCTGGGACCTTCGTTGTGGTTGAGGAAGCTGGAATTGGAGAAAATCTAGGTGAACTGACTGACTAGGTATATTTGTGAAACTTTGTGTAGGCACATCCCAAAGTATCACATTTAACAAATTCCGTCATCCTTGTTTTGTATAATGAGTAGGCCCCCGGTGGTGCGTGTATGCATAGGTTATACAAATAGGTCTAAGTGTAGCAATAGGATAGCCATGTTTTACAGATTCAAAAGTGGAGCATGCCTCTGTTTTTGTTGACATTTTCTTGGTACTAGGCCCAAATTGAACCATTTCCATTCCAAGAAGTGTCCAAGTGTTCATAGCCTATATGATATGAAAACACATACACACACACCACTACTAGGGCTCCTTAGTGGCGCAGCGGTCTAAGGTACTGCATCTCAGTGCTTGAGGCGTCACTACAGACACTCTGGTTTGATTCCAGGCTGTATCACAACCGGCCGTGATTGGGAGTCCCATAGGGCGGCGCACAATTGGCCCAGCGTCGTCCGGGTTTGGCCGGTGGAAGCCGTCATTGTCAATAAGAATTTGTTCTTAACTGACTTGGTTAGTTAAATAAAGGTTAAATTAAAAATAATAATTTACTAATGCGCTTGATTGTAAACCACACTGATTGAACTGGCTCACTGGGAGAGTATTCAGAATGTATCAGGAGATGTCCTGTGTGAGTGTGTGCGTGTGTTTGCTTTGCTTTTTGCAGTGCTGATGAATGTATCTCTGAGTGGCAGGATCGGGCTGGTTTACTGCCACACACCACTGCTAAGGCAGAGACGGYCTGTCTCCTGGGTCATAGCCCCAACCGACGCTCTGCTCTACTGCTGCTGGGATCTGAGCGATGMATTCGGCCATGGATTCACAGTGTACTAGCCCATTAGCCTATCGACTGGTATAGGCAATAATAATAATGAAGTACATACATTTGACGTCGGAAGTTTACATACACTTAGGTTGGAGTCATTAAAACTCGTTTTTCAACCACTCCACACATTTCTTGTTAACAAACTATAGTTTTGGCAAGTTGGTTAGGACGTCTACTTTTGTGACACAAGTAATTTTCCCAACAATTATTTACAGACAGATTATTTCACTTATAATTCACTGTATCACAATCCAGTGGGTCAGATGTTTACATACAGTAAGTTGACTGTGCCTTTAAACAGCTTGGAAAATTCCAGAAAATGATGTCATGGCATTAGAAGCTTCTGATAGGCTAATTTGACATCATTTGAGTCAATTGGAGGTGTACCTGTCGATGTATTTCAAGGCCTTCTTTCAAACTCAGTGCCTCTTTGCTTGACATCATGGGAAAATCAAAAGAAATCAGCCAAGACCTCAGAAAAACAATTGTAGACCTCCACAAGTCTGGTTCATCCCTGGGAGCAATTTCCAAACGCCTGAAGGTACCACGTTCATCTGTACAAACAATAGTATGCAAGTATAAACACCATGGGACCACGCAGCCGTCATACTGCTCAGGAAGGAGACACGTTCTGTCTCCGAGAGATGAACGTACTTTGGTGTGAAAAGTGCAAATCAATCCCAGAACAACAGCAAATGACCTTGTGAAGATGCTGGAGGAAACAGGTACCAAAGTATCTATATCCACAGTAAAACGAGTCCTATATCGACATAACCTGAAAGCCGCTCAGCAAGGAAGAAGCCACTGCTCCAAAACCGCATAAAAAAGCCAGACTACGGTTTGCAACTGCACATGGGGGCAAAGATTGTACATTTTGGAGAAACGTCCTCTGGTCTGATGAAACAATAATAGAACTGTTTGGCCATAATGACCATCGTTATGTTTGGTGGAAAAAGGGGGATGCTTGCAAGCCGAAGATCACCATCCCAACCGTGAAGCATGGGGGTGGCAGCATCATGTTGTGGGGGTGCTTTGCTACTGGTGCTCTTCACAATATAGATGCATCATGAGGGAGGTAAATTATGTGGATATATTGAAGCAACATCTCAAGACATATCAGGAATTAAAGCTTGGTCGCAAATTGGTCTTCCAAATGGACAATGACCCCAAGCATACTTCCAAAGGCTTAAGGACAACAAAGTCAAGGTATTGGAGTGGCCATCACAAAGCCCTGACCTCAAGCCTATAGAAAATTTGTGGGCAGAACTGAAAAAGCATGTGTGTGAGCAAGGAGGCCTACAACCTGACTCAGTTACACCAGCTCTGTTAGGAGGAATGGGCCAAAATTCACCCAACTTATTGTGGGAAGCTTGTGGAAGGCTACCTGAAGCGTTTGACCCAAGTTAAACAATTTAAAGGCAATGCTACCAAATACTAATTGAGTGTATGTAAACTTCTGACCCACTGGGAATGTGATGAAAGAAATAAAAGCTGAAATAAATCATTCTCTCTCCTATTATTCTGACATTTCGCATTCTTAAAATAAAGGAGTGATCCTAACTGACCTCAGACAGGGAATTTTTACTAGGATTAAATGTTTGGAATTGTGAAACTGAGTTTAAATGTATTTGGCTAAGGTGTATGTAAACTTCCGACTTCAACTGTAAGTGTCATGTGTATACAGTAGAAAAGCGTCTGGAGATCAAAACTAACATGCTSTGCTGCTGAGTAGAAAATGTAGGCCTAATTTTAGTAGCTGCATTTTACTGCATGAAAGGTACTGGCTGCATGCATTGGTATTCATAATGTAGCAACATGGTACAGTATGAAATAAGAGCCAAGAACATCAGGATGTTCAAGGGTGTCCAATCGCAGCAGCAGCAGCACCCAAGGCAGCATGACAATCTCCACAGCGCACCGTGTGTGCMTAATGGCTTCTGCTGGTCTGAGCTGGTGCTTGGTTGGCTGGTGATGTTTGAGCCAAAGGCATATCTGTATGGATCAGTGCTTTCTCTACTCTGCACGGGTCTGAAAGGAAGATTCTACAGCAGAATGAGTAKATTTTTTCTACTGTATGGGGACTAACTGTACAACTCCAGACATCACTGTTGTGTGCTGAAGTTTGCCTTCTAGAATCCTGACAATAGAGGTCAATAGAAACACGCACAATTTATGTTTGATGCATAGGCCTATATGGTCAGATTTATGAACATTTTGCCCCAGTTACCCACACCATATCTACACTGAGTATTCAAAACATTAAGAACACCTGCTCTTTCCATGACCGACTGACCAGGTGAATCCAGGTGAAAGCTATGATCCCTTATTGATGTCACTGTAATATCCACCTCAATCAGTGTAGATGAAGGGAGACCGGTTAAAGAAGGATTTTTAAGCCTTGAGACAATTGAGACATGGATTGTGTGTGTGTGCCATTTTAGAGGGTGAATGAGCAAGACAAAATATTTAAGTGCCTTTGAACGAGGTATGGTAGTAGGTGCGCACTGGTTTGAGTGTGTCAAGAAATGCAACACTGTTTTTTCACACTCAACTTTTTCCCGTGTGTATCGAGTGGTCCACCGCCCAAAGGACATCTAGCCAACTTGACACAACTGTGGGAAGCATTGGAGTCAACATGGGCCAGTATCCCTGTGGAACGCTTTCAACAGTTTGTATAGTCCATGCCCAGGCAAATTGAYGCTGTTCTGAGGGTAAAAGGGGGTGCAACTCAATATTAGGATGGTGTTCCTAATGTTTGGTATACACAGTATATGCATGCCTTTGAACGAGGTATGGGGTGGCAGGTAGCCTAGTGGTTAGAACGTTGGGCCAGTAACCGAAAGTTTGCTAGATCGAATCCCCGAGCTGACAAGGTGAAGATCTATTGTTCTGCTCCTGAACAAGGCAGTTAACCCACTGTTCCTAGGCTGTCATTGAAAATAAGAATTTGTCATTAGCTGACTTGCTTAGTTAAATAAATGCCTTCACTTTTAATATTTAACCTACTCTGTGTTATAGTCCACTGTCAGTTCATATTTACTACCCGTATTGATCTACTACAGGGTCTCTGGAACAATTCCTGGGGGACATTCTAGGTGAAGTATTTAGTTTATGCTTTGCCTGTACCCTGTCCCTGGCCATAACGTATGTCAGTATAGCCACAAACCATATATTCTCCACAGCACTTCCTCTGTTAATGTCAGTATGTCTCTTTGGACCAGTATGTCGGTTCATTAGCCTAAAGCACCCATCTTCTCCACTCCCTTAGTTTAACCTAGCCAAAGGTGAGTTCTGTTAAACATTGACTGACTTGGTTTTCACTGACTGACACATRTACCACCATCACACTGAGACAGTCACACCACTGACATGCCATGGACTTGCAAGAAGTGAAATGTCTGGTGCAATTCAAATGGATAAACACAGGCTGAAGAAAATCACTTTTTTTAGGATAAATAGTAGGTGAGTGAAGTTCAACTCTGTTGATTTGGATTTATAAGTGATAAGCTTGAGGTTAGGCCAAAAATGTTTGTGTTCCTTACTGCCTGTAACCTAAAACTTAGTATACTGCCTGTCTACCTAGTTGTATCCACAGTTGTTCTTTGTTTTGCTTATATGTTGTCTCAGTGCAACCTATATGTGTTTTGTTGAATCTATCCAACTGACGGTTCACCTTTCACCCTCTTTCTCCCTTCCTCTCTCTCCTCCAACTCTCCAGTGGGCTTAGGCGGCCATGGACCTGTTCAGCCAGCTCATCCTGGTCATCTCGGTCACCAGTTTCCTCTCCTTCCAGTGGCTCTTCCACTGGGTCAGTCCCTGGGTCTCCACCCGTGTCAGCCCTGGCTTCTTACGCCTTGCAGACAAGCAGAAGGTGGAGTGGAACTCAAGGTATAGAACACTGGCTACTGGCTGCAACACACACTGATAATATGCTTCATGTGTCAGCACATTAATGCATACATTTTAGAGACATTTTAGAGACATCTTCCATATTTCCATAATGGGCACGTTCACACTTGGTTCATGTTTTCGAACGTATCCACAAATTGTGGGTCYGAGTATTTACAGTAAAGTGTCGACAATCTGCTAAATTGTTAATTTGTCAACTCCTCAATTCATCCAGTTGTTATACACAGTTCATGACTTAATGTGGCTCCATATCTCACCAGATTTACTCATCAAAATATCTGACAAAAATACACTCTTATCACACCATATGGTACACTGTGTACCATGCACAGTTATGATATAAAATCCTTATGGTGTCAGTTATTATTATTACAACTGTCCATTTATTGACTATTGACTTGTCTGTCCATAGCAGAGTGTACTGTATACTGCAAAGCCACAGCTGTCTTGAAGATTACAGGTTACCCTCAGATGACCCTGTCTGTGAAGGTTCTGTAGTGGTCTTTCTCTAGCAGACTGGCAGGGAGATGTTGATGTGGGTAGTTACAGGAGGAGCGCAGACCTGGCTTACAGTAGATGCAGCCTAACTGAGTCCACCTGAGCGCCTGATTTACTTGACAACCTGTCTAACATGCTTGACTGACTGACTGGCTTTCTGCCTGTCTGACTGCCTGTCTGAGTGACCCCTGAACGGTGTTTAATCTCCTGTTCTAATTGGGCTGAGTCTGTCTGCCGGTGGCCGTGCAACCAATCAATTAATTCCACCTGCACTGTGCACAGGAACGCTTAATCTGCATCACTTATTAAAGTGTTTTATCACAGATTTGACAAGGGGTGTGTGTGTGTTCTTTTAGGACAGTGTCCACGCTTCATGCCCTGGTGGTGGGACTCTTCTGCCTCTACATCCTGCTCTTTGATGACGCCATCAATGAAGACCCCGTCTGGTGAGGACTCTGTTGCTTTGTTGAAGTGCATGATGGAACCACTGTGTTGTGTACATACTATTACCCATTTGTGTCTCTTCCTGTCTTTTTCTGCCAACAGGGGAGATCCCACACTTGTGAAGATAAATGTTGGCGTGACAACAGGCTACCTCATATCTGGTGAGAACAAAGACACTTTAGTCTCATACACACTTGCAAAGGTCCTCGTTCACTACAGGACATCTTGGCAATCCCTAGCCACTCTTCGGGCGACATTGGCAAAATTGGTTTTCTTTTGGCAAAATCGGTTTTGTTTTGCCTTTTTTGTCTGTACCAGAATTTTTGTTGTTGTTGCATTTCTTAACACTTTTGTTCAACTTGATGCAATATGCTCTGTTTAATATTATGTTGTTCTTTTCGTCTGTTTCCAGATCTGCTGCTAATATTTTACTATTGGAAGGCGATAGGCGACAAGTTTTTTGTCGTGCACCACCTGGCAGCGTTATATGCTTACTACTATGTACTGGTGAGTTCCCTATTGTCCAATAGCAGAACATGCAGGCAAGATGGGAAAGAGACAACTAAAGGTGAACAGCTGTGCCATGTCATGCTGGGTGATTGTGATGACAGGGCCAGGAGATTGGGTGTAAGGAGAGTGCTAACATGTTAACATAGTTGTGTTCCTATTAGCTCTGCTAGGACTCTGCTAGTGAGAACATGTGGCGCTAGCCCGCTGGAACTATTTTCACATGTTCTTCTAATGCATCTCATTAGCTAATCCTCAGCTGTTGAATATATGTGTATGGGAATCATTAGAATAGTATAGGGCCATACTGTTGGCTTGACAGTATCGTTCACCCAGGAGCAGGACTCTTGTGTTCTCGTGAAATTAGATAGCCTATGTGTTGGAAGTTATTGGGAATTGCTTTCGTTGGTAATGTTTTGTCTCATGTTAGGGATTGTGATTGACTGTGAAAAGGGTTGAGGTTATGATACAAGAAGTATGCATACATGTTGGTTAGGATGATCATTAGGGATAATTTGGATTGAAAGAATGACTGATATGTTTGTTGATTTTTGGGTATTACCATGCTTAATTGGCACTGTCTAGTCAAGGAACATGCTTGTTTGTCTGGACAGTGACAATGGACCTGGTTATAACCACTGGTTATAATGGTGAAACAGGTTGTACGCCCAGCCATCCAGGACACTGCTGTTCACCCTTGGTCTGTAACCATCCAGATCACCAGGTTCTGTAGCTCATAACAGTGTTGGTATTTTTTGCATGGAATGCTTAATGATGGTAATGGCCGACACCCTCCTTCCCTTCCTCCTCACCTTTCCCTTAAGTCCTGCATTTATTTCACTGATCCCTCAGCCTTTTATGGAGCTGGACTGAGCTGGACTGAGCTGAGCTGTGCATGCCTCCATTTGTCCGGGCATTCCCAATGTTGGTGGAGGGGTCTCTAACAGTACTGTATGTGCATGCCAAAACAACGTTACTGCCTCTTACTGGTTTGTGGCAGAGATGAGTTCTGCCTCCTTTCTCTCAAACCCTTGTCCTCTGCCCCACTATTTCCAAAGCTGCTTCTTCCTAGACTGTTATGGCAGAGGACCCTTGAGAATAACTGAAATGTTGATGATGATGATGATGATAATAATAACACTTTGCCATGAATGATGCTTCAATGTGTCTCGTCTATGAATGTGTCCTCACTGTAATGCTTTAGCTCTGTGAGTGCTTGCCTACTTAACTTCAAGCCTCACGTGTCTCTGTTTTAAGAGTGGCCTTGTTTCAAACCAACCCATAACCTTAAATCTTTCTACAATAAGCTTAGCTGAGTTTATCCCTTAGCGTTGTATGCAAATTGTATTCATATCCAACTTGAACGACAAAAATATACAGTGTATGCATTGCAAAACTACTCTGAGGTACAATGCATTTCAATGTACATTTGAGAGAAAATGTGAAAGCGGATTATTTTTTTAAAGGCCATACTGGTGTAGGCCATACTGTCACTGGACACTCATGACTGCTTAGTACAGTCATGCTTGTTATTACTTAGCAAAATACAAAAACCAAGTAACTTTGGGACATACTATACACATTTGCTACAATCCGTTCAACTTAAAAGCCCTTTATAATTTACTAGTTGATGGATTTTACTTTTTTGGTGTGGCTTTCTATCAAAGCTGTTATGTCAGTATGTTGTTAATTTGGTGACTATTATTAATTGACCCAGCTGTTTTATGTAGATGTAGATTATGGCATATTAGATCATTGTAAAAACAATAAGGCTATACCCAGAACAAGCAAACTAATTCATAGGCTAYTATTTGATTGCTGTTTGATTTCTAAAGCGCATGTTATCAATGTTGTTGCTTCTTTATGCTTCTAACTATAGTTGCACCTTTCTCTCTAATCTGTCTGTCTCATAGAGATAGATAAGAGGACTCTAGTGCCAAAAAGCCAGTTTAAAGAATGGGCAGCGCCATTAAGGACATTCAACATTTTGAAGTAGTCAACTGGGTGGGACTTCCTATGGTTTAGGGGATCAGCCAATGAATTATACTTGTGAGCAAACATTCCATAATTGCAGGTGGCAGTAAATCGSCAACCTTGGGTTTATACCTGTTCAAACAACCCACGCCAGGTGGCAGTATGCACCCTTTCCATTTGTTTACCAACTCATAGAAGTCGTAGAAGAGGTAAATTGACTACTTCAAAATGGAGATGGCCTCAATGGCGCTGCCCATACTCTCACATATGCCATAATGGGACAGATACAATGTTGCGACCTCTAACTTTCTCTATGGTCTGTCTCTCTATCCTTTGCTAATACGGTTTCTTAAAATAATATAGTCCCACAATTACCAGCAAAACATTCATGCAAAAACTACCCAATTCAAATTAGGTTGTGTAAAATGTAAAAGCTTAAGACCAGGCCTGACTCCTCTAGACTGAATCCTTCCTGTCTTGTCTGCTGTTATTGCTGTTGTGCTACACTGAGCAGATATGACCTATCTGTCCAGTAACCGTATGGATTTACCAGTACCTAGAGGTCCTAGCATGGAGATGCTGGGAAAGTTCATATCCTCTCTGGTATATCTTGAACCATGTCCATATCTTGAGAGTAAGTATATGCCACGTATGAACTTTTGTTTCAGTCTTATAAGGTAAGTTTCCACTTTTGGTGTGTGCTATTTGGATAATCTTGCCCTGTGTTAAGCCTGAAATACCAATAGGATATGGAAATGAGACTTGTATAGACTTGCAGATTTGTATACCACCCGGGCAGAGAGCGAGCTGATACCAGCACACATGTCCGAGGGTGATAATATAGGGTCGATACCTTCCTATAACAGCTTGTGATTATAAGCATCGCTCTTATGCATGGATAATCATTGCTCATTTGGCTAGTAGCTGAATGTCTACACGTCAAACCCTGGCTGTACTTCCACACTATGCTGAGCTTTACTTAACACTATGCTATTAGAAATGTTGCCAACCCATTCATGTTGTGTGTGCGTGTGCGTGTGCATGTGTGAAGGGACTGTAATTTAGCTGTTTCACCGACACCGTTTTTTTACTGAGTCACTAACTTCATGTGTTCTTTTAGTCCTGGAACCTCATTGCTGTCATCGAGGCTGTCATCGTAAATATACCCTCAATGATATGAATGAGCACTCTGTATATTGGGGTCTACTGAAGATGAAATAAGAACACAGACTAAATGTGGACCCTTAAAAAGCCTGAAGACATTAGCTGAGTCTCCTGAAAAATAGCCACGGAGCAGACCTATAATCAGAAAGTGATTTAAATGATTTAATTTTAGATCCAAACCCCTCCAAAATGTCTCCTTAATTAATTGAAAAGTTCAGTATGGTAAAAGTGAGATCGTTTTCCCCAAAAAACTGTTTTTACCATTATCATGTGTTCTTTTGTTATTGATGTTGGATTAATCTTTCTGTACACACATGGTGTGAAGGCCTCCCTTAACTATACTGATGTGATGTTTGATCAAATGAAAGCATTTTGAGTACCTTTCTTTCCTGGTTCATTGTTTCTCTCCATTTTCCTCTTTTTACCCTGTTCTTCCAGGGACAAGGAATGTTGCCTTATTTTGCTAACTTCCGTCTGCTTGCAGAGTTCTCCACGCCGTGTGTCAACCAGCGGTAGGTAGCAGATGTATATAAACCCATTGAATATGTCTATATTAGGTACCAACCACACTAAGGCCTGAGTTTAGACAGGACAGTGACACTCATGACCAATTGGCTCAGAAGCCCTGCAAAGCAGCTGCTGAAAAAATAAACCCTATTCATTTGTTAAGTAACTGTCCGGTGAAAATCTCACTTTTAATATTCTGCTAACTCACATCGAAATAATGTTGTTGACTCATCCTATACTCGTATGTGGCCAAAGCATAAATTGGAGAGGGAAAAAAACAAACTCCACCTCAAACTTGTATCTCAAACAGACTGTTTAAATACTTTKTTTTTCCTCATAGAGGATGATGTGAACTGGTCGATCAGCGGTCGTTTCGCGTGAATATTTTTACTGACCACTATACGCCCACACCTGTTGGGGTACGCCCACACCATTCCAACACAGAAAAGCTGCTTTTTAACATGCTTATTAACAAAAATTATTTCACTCATATTGTAATTATAGGTCATATTTCATACAAATCTGGGAACACTGGACAATTACTTTCATATATTGATTTAACTGGATGTTTTAAAGTTTTTCTGTCCATCTGTGAGAGATTACCCTTTATATTGTTTGAATCCCATTAAGCCCAGAGTTAACTTCAGTTTTTCTCCTCCTCTACATCATTGTACTGACTGTCTTTCTTCCAGCTGGTTCTTTGAAGTGTTAGGTTACTCCAAGTCCTCCAGGCCCAACATCGCTAATGGGATGGCCATGGCCGTTGTCTTCTTCCTGGTTCGCATTGCCGTCATGCCCCTCTACTACAGCCGCATGTGGTCCGTGTATGGCACCGAAGCTTTCTACCGCGTCCCACCGGGAGGCCGCGCTGCCTGGATCATCTCCAGCATTTGTCTGGATGTCATGAACGTCATGTGGATGCACAAGATCGCCCGCGGCTGCTACAAGGTCATGCGCTCGGCCCGACGACACAAAGTGGGGACACAGGAGAACGGAAAGACTGACTAAAAAGCAAGAGATTGGTTGATGTTATGGGTAGGGAGAGCCCATTGAACCACTGTCCCCTTTTAGTGCACAATTGGATTAGTAACTTTACCTGACTGGGACTACTGTTTCAGTGTCAACTAACTTACAAAAAGCTAAGTCTTGCACTGACTGAACTTTATGGTAGTGGACGCAGGACATTGATGTGGACAAAGGGGCAATATCTTGGGCAGTGATATGTATAACTGCCTCTTAGCAATACTTCCTGTGCATGGCAAATTTACTTTTCTGTTGCATTTTCTCACAAAGCAGCATGTCTGGGATGATGTCCGTTTTTCCCAAACGCTTCACCAAGTCAAACGTTTACTGCTTGTTCTAGACCATAGACTCAAATGTGTGAATGGTCCTGTGCTCCTCAAAACAACTTGAAGCACCTCCCTTTCATTTGGCTTTTTATATACATTTGAAGTCGGAAGTTTACATACACCTTAGCCAAATACATTTAAACTCAGCTTTTCACAATTCCTGACATTTAATCCTAGTAAAAGTTCCCTGTCTTAGATCAGTTAGAATCACCACTTTATTGTAAGAATGTGAAATGTCAGAATAATAGTAGAATGATTTATTTCGGCTTTTATTTCTTTCATCACATTCCCAGTGGGTCAGAAGTTTACATACACTCAATTAGTATTTGGTAGCATTGCCTTTAAATTGTTTAACTTGGGTCAAATGTTTCGGGTAGCCTTCCACAAGCTTCCCACAATAAGTTGGGTGAATTTTGGCCCGTTCCTCCTGACAGAGCTGGTGTAACTGAGTCAGGTTTGTAGGCCTCCTTGCTCGCACACGCTTTTTCAGTTCTGCCCACAAATATTCTATAGAATTTAGGTCAGGGCCTTGTGATGGCCACTCCAATACCTTGACTTTGTTGTCCTTAAGCCATTTTGCCACAACTTTGGAAGTATGCTTGGGGTCATTGTCCATTTGGAAGACCCTTTTGCGACCAAGCTTTAAGTTCCTGACTGATGTCTTCAGATGTTGCTTCAATATATCCACATCATTTTCCTCCCCCATGATGCCATCTATATTGTGAAGTGCACCCAGTCCCTCCTGCAGCAAAGCACCCCCACAACAGGATGCTGCCACCCCTGTGCTTCACGGTTGGGATGGTGTTCTTCGGCTTGCAAGCATCCCCCTTTTTCCTCCAAACATAATGATGGTCATTATAGCCAAACAGTTCTGTTTTTGTTTCATCGGACCAGAGGACATTTCTCCAAAAAGTACAATCTTTGGCCCCATTTGTAGTTGCAAACCATATTCTGGCTTTTTTATGGCGGTTTTGGAGCAGTGGCTTCTTCCTTGCTGAGCGGCCTTTCAGGTTATGTCSATATAGGACTCGTTTTACTGTGGATATAGATACTTTTGTACCTGTTTCTTCCAGCATCTTCACAAGGTCCTTTGCTGTTGTTCTGAGATTGATTTACACTTTTTGCACCAAAGTACGTTAATCTCTAGGAGACAAAACGCATCTCCTTCCTGAGCGGTATGACGGCTGCGTGGTCCCATGATGTTTATACTTGCGTACTTTTGTTTGTACAGATGAACGTGGTACCTTCAGGCGTTTAGAAATTGCTCCCAAGGATGAACCAGACTTGTGGAGGTCTACCAAAAAAATGTCTGAGGTCTTGGCTGATTTCTTTTAATTTTCCAATGATGTCAAGCAAAGAGGCACTGAGTTTGAAGGTGG
This sequence comes from Salvelinus sp. IW2-2015, assembly GCF_002910315.2. Lineage (NCBI taxonomy): Eukaryota > Metazoa > Chordata > Actinopteri > Salmoniformes > Salmonidae > Salvelinus > Salvelinus sp. IW2-2015. The sequence goes on from NC_036854.1 coordinate 37,985,040, forward strand.
GCCTTGAAATACATCCACAGGTACACCTCCAATTGACTCAAATTATGTCAATCAGCCTATCAGAAGCTTCTAATGCCATGACATACTTTTCTGGAATTTTCCAAGCTGTTTAAATGCACAGTCAACTGAGTGTATGTAAACTTTTGACCCACTGGAATTGTGATTTACAGTGAATTACAAGTGAAATAATCTGTCTGTAAACAATTGTTGGGAAAATTACTTGTGTCATGCACAAAGTAGATGTCCTAACCGACTTGCCAAAACTATAGTTTGTTAACAAGAAATTTGTGGAGTTGTTGAAAAACAAGGTTTAATCCAAACTAAGTGTATGTAAACTTTCGACTTCAACTGTATATCTTTTCTGGTTGCCTGAATCACAGAGGTTGAATATAAACATTTTGAACACAGAGGAACCAATGCAGGAAGTATTTCAGTAATGGTCTGTGTCATTAAAAAGCCCATGCTGCTGTCTGTCTGCTGAGGGAGGACAGGGTGTAGCAACTTCCCCTTTAAACCCAAACACACAGCGTCTGTCAGAAATGGATGGACATCTAGTGCAATTAAACCTTGATTCCTTTCAGCTCAGCTCTTGGCTCTTGGCTCTATGTCATTCACTCTCAAGGAGTCACTCTGAAACTGAGCCAATGCTGAAGAAGACCGATATATCCCCGGCTCAAATGGAGTAAGGCCTCTCACTCCATGGGAAAAAGGGAAAGTTAAAGAGGAAATGCATGAATCCATTCCTTATATTTGCCCAGCTGGGTTACAGATTTTGGGGGATTTTGAGTTTAAATATATATTTTTAATATTTTGTTTTAATCAAAAAGAGGACGGCGGTCAGTGCATTTTGCTGGTATCGCCAATGTCCTCAACATTTCAATAATTTGAGAGTTTGAATGCCATAATCTCATAATGTGTATGGTTACAAGTTGTTTTTCTCGTTCTAATTTACATACATACTGTCTATCAACATACATGCACTGTCAACTGGGGCATGCTGCAATTAACTTTAATTACTGGGTCTCAGATCAATATGAAACTAGAGTTTCCTCCATTTTTGGATGAGGGGCCATTGAGACAATGTTATTGGATGGTTATGTCCCTTGTTCTCGGATCTTGTGGTAAGGAACTTCTTCTGAACTGTATCAAATGGTATTTATTTTTTACCAGTTATGTACTGGGGCAGCACGTCAATGTTTGTAACTACATATATTATTTAAGGAGATGAATGGCATAGAGGTATTCATGATGTACATTTATGAGGAAAAGCTTTCATGATACAGTGACATGCATTTATAATCAATGTTATATACTTGCTTTCTCACTGAGCAGTTGAGTATAGTGCGTACACACACACACAACTTACGTGCACAGTCTTTGGAAAAGAGGGTGTGTCGTACTACATTAGTATTTTACTGACTGAATGACTATTTAACACAAAGTAGAAGGATGACAAATGTTTGTGTGAGGATAAGGAACTACTTGCATTGTCCTCACCCAAATGAAAAGTTTACTTTTCAAAAACTTGTGTACTTGAATTTTGACTGTACTTTCAGTTCTATGGTGGACACAAAAGCATATTTTTAATGGTCTGTGAAACAAAATAGGGAACTCAAGTCATCATATTTGGCCTTGTCATGTTCTCCAGTCTTCTTTTGTGATGGTTGCCTTTTTAAAATCAGATTTTAATTGCACAGTGAGCTTTTGTTACCGCTTTTCCAATGGAATGTCCAAAATATGTTCTTTCTACAGTGTTTGTTTTGATAAGCCCGCCTCAATGTAATTTCAACACATTCATTCTGAAAAGGATTGCATCATTTTATACAATTGTGTGGGGTGGATTATGGCAATGATTGTACAGTAATAAACTATTTCTCAGTGAAATGTGTGCCAGTATAGAGCGGTGTTAACTGAAGCGCTGTACATTTCCGTTGAACTAAACTGTACAAACCCTGACCATGTTCTACTATCCTCTTCTTATCAACTCTCCTCGATGTTCACTGATCTGAAAGGATGGGGGGAAATATGGTTACGGAGGGAGGGATTATGGAAAGAAAGCTATGGTAGAGTTTTGGTATATAGTCATAATGAGAACATCAGCCCTCAGTACTGTGTGTTGTGGCCATACAGTCTGTCTATGGTTGTGGCGGTATACTCATGCATGATCATGTTCCTCTCTTCACACACCCTCTATAAATGCATGTGGTATTGCATGGAGATCACTGTAAACAAATAGCAAATTTATTGCAAGCTGTATTTTGTTTCTTTTTAAAAATCCTGGACATGTACATGATGTCTAACCCCATTAMTATTCTTCTGTACTTGTTGTTCATTATGTTATCCAGCGATGATGATTGTGAACATGTGAAACAACTGTTGCTAACACCCAGCACAGAAATATCCAATTAGGGAAATTATACTTGATAATAATCAGCATCGTTGCAATATGGGCAGTGCAAATAGACATGAATACCTTACGTCTCTCATTTCATTGTAATTGTGTGTTTCTTCAAGTAATGTTCATGTTTATTAATAAAAACCAATAGAAAGTACACACCCCTGGTGATTGTACAAGATAGGCTTTCAAAATACTAGTTCTCTCATTTTGCAAGTTTTTACTGAATGAAAGATGGGGAAATACAGCCTACAGAGATGATTCGGTGAACTGAGCCCTGAATCCTATAAATGTATTCAAGATGTTCCAAAAAATGTTTGGGTGATGGCTAGTGTTTACTTTTGTTGTTGATCTTTTACAATACATGTCAAATCTGTGAAGATATGTGTTGCTTTTTATGATTTGAATGTTTTTGTTTTTATTACAATGTTCCAAATGTAATGAAGATATGGGGTCCAATGTTCACCCAAAGAGAAAAATATACTAGAAAACACTCAGCAGCACCCCTGACCTGTTTGTGGAAAGGGAAAGTTTACATGTTGGCAAAAACATGAACGTTTTTAAATTCAATTCACACTTGTTGTTCTTAATTTTACACACCTGATGCCATTTGCCTGAGTAAAGCAATATGCAGCATTTTAAGTGTCAATAAATATTCAGAATTAAATCGTTTGCTTACTGTCTGTTTGTGTGTTGTACTTTATGAAGGGGATTTGGGACATCAAATATTACAAATGAACATACGAGGCTATTGCCAAAACTTTTTTAAACCCAGAGGCCCAACATCGCATAACTTCTAGGAACGCTTGTGAAGCAGACTCGGCAGACCAGACCGGGTTTGGGGTTAGAGAAGTCAATGAGAGAAGTGGAAAATTCATCCTTAGTTAGGCCAATGTCTTAAGTAGCTGAACATGTTACTACTCCAACTTCGTGAAAGTGACAAACTTACACGTTTTCATTTTAGTCAAAATCAACTGTATATGTGCCTTTGATTTGATAGCATGCACATGAGCAGTACTGCGCGAGAGACAGACCCGATTACATGTTTCTGCCCAGGAGTTTAGCTAGCCAACGTCGCCATGACATTGCATACAAGCGTGATTGGGGATAATATTGTAACGACCCGGTATTGTGTTCTGTGTTTGTGGGTGTGTTATGGTTCTCATGGCTACTAGCAGGGGTTAAATATGTCAGGACAGATGGAAAGGTTGGGGGGGTATGATGGGTAATACCGCGGGATTTGGAAATGCATAAATAGGGATTACTGTCTCATTGTTCTCTCTCTTCTGTTCGTGCCTTGATCTGTTCCTATGAGAGTGACTCTTGACCCGACAGGGTAACATTGTGTACYTTCGGCATTTAGCGGCGTGGGTTGTGGCCGGAACAATAGCCCAGTTTATGAATAAACCTGTGTTCTGACCTGCACACCTAGAGTCCGTCTCTTTTCCCTTTATGACCCAGCCGGGTCATTACAATATTCATACTAAACCATCTTTGCTATTGCTCTGTGGAATATAGGGTTATACTGACACCTACATTTATGCTAGCATTTATGTTACCAAACATTGGAATCCCATCCAGATTACATATAGACGGGTTAGTTGTTTCGCAACAAATCCGACGCGTGCGGAACTATGGGGCAAAGCAGACCGTTTTGMCTTAGATTGTTGACAACATGTAAACTATATTTCGTCTCCAATGTTAATTGAGAACATAAATAAAGTTGCACAATGACCACTTGTCTCTCAAATACATCGTTACAGTTGTTGGTTATATCGCCCATATCGGTGGCCAGTAGCTGGTTAAACTCTGATCACTGGTCTCAGTGAAAAGAGTTACACTTATTTTTTTGCAAAATGTGGGTAAACTGTTGGGCAAGAAATGTGTTTACTTGTGTATACCCTCTACACCACTGGTCATTCTGGTATGTCAGATTATCTCAATCGCCAAATGTTCTACCTCTGAGCAACGCAGAAACAACACTTTTAATGAATAACAGACAAATGTTTATAACAAGCGGCAATGGATGAAATTTAAATAAATATCTATTTTGATCTGAAAAACATACAAAAACATATTTTGAAACATGAAATTSGATTATAAATGTGTGTAACTTTTAAAATATATCTATGCTTATTTTGGGGAATTTAAACAATTTACTTGTTACATAAGCTTAATAAATAAATGTTACTACTTGACATTCAGTGTCTCTTTGCAATCTTTACCAATTATTTGTCAAAAATTACCCCAATTGACACTTTTAAGCAAATAATATGTTGGCCCTGTTAGGTTTAAGTACATGAATAGATGTCGTTGGGTTACGGATGTAACCTTGGTTCTCCGTGTAGAGAAATGGGTTGCCACACAACCCATGGGAACCTTTTATCAAAGATGTTTACGGTCATGCCACATCCTTACTGTATCCACGTGACCTGTCACTATAAAATTACTTCACTCGAACCCACGGAGGTGGAGGAACGGCATGAAAGCTTGGCCACCCATTAATCTACTCAGAGAACTAAGGTTACATCCGTAACCCAAAGTTCTCTTTCGTTTTTGTAACGGGTCGCCGAACGACCTATGAGAGGCTGTACCAAAGAGGTAGTTCGGACAACAGAGTGGGACAACTCACCATTTAATTTAGTCCAGATGAGTCCCTGTGACATCCTTGTATCTACCACAGGATGCAACAGAATATAATTCCTCAACAGGGTAACACATCATTTCAACTGTGGTATACAACCATATACACAAGCAAGCTTAAAGCTAGAACTTACAACATTAGGCTTCAATTGGGTGCAACACCACCAAGAGTGGAAGGCCTTTGTTTAGAACACCCATCTCACTGATGGTTGATAAGTATGTACAAGGTTCACGGTTCATGTGCCAGTCTCTGCTTTGAGACAGCGCACCCTTTGGTGTTCTCCCCATAACACACAAAAAGCTGTTCTGTTTGAAGAACAGTTTTTGTTGCAGCAAGATAGGCACTCAATGCCCTAACCGGGCAGAGTGTATGCAACTCCTGTGAGGAGTGGGGAGGTCGGGCAAAATGCCACTATGATTACCGGCTGGATAGCATGTGATGATGAAAGCACCTTAGGTAAGAATGCTGGATTTGGCTGAAGCACTGCCTTAGATCCATCTTCTGCTAAAGTGAGGCATGAAGTATGGGCAGAAAGCTCATGTAATTCTCCTGAAAACAATAGCCAATAGAAAGTCAGTCTTGACTGAGAGCTCACATAGCTCAATTGAAGATGGGCTCAAATGGTAGGCTCATCAGTGATTGTAGGACAACATCTAACTCCCATGAGGGTACTGAAGAGGCTTTGGGGGGCCGTAGCCTGCGGGCTCCTTTCATGAATTATGATATTAGAGGGTGTGCCCCTGGTGATGCAGCAGCAATCTGGTCATGACCCATAGAGATGATTGCTATATACACTTCCAATGTAGATGGGGACTTCACTGCTGCAAAAAGCTCCTGGAGGAAAGTCAAAATGTATATTGATGTGAGCCATTGTCCATGGTGCTGACCATACACCATGGACCCCTGACTGGTTCAAGAATTCTCCCCATCCCTGTAGGGAGGCATCTGCTGTAAAAGTCACCCAGTTGTGACCTGTGCCTAGGAGAACTCCACTGGGAGTTTGAAGTGCTAAGCGCCACCATTMTATTGCTCTCCATCAACTCAGCTTTTTGTATTTGTCCTTTCTGGGACAAACTGTAGATTGTGTCTGTTGTACCAGCGCTGTATTGGCCGCATGTTGAGCAAGCTAAATGTTACAACATGGACTGCAGCAGCTAGGAGGCCCAGGAGCCTCTGACTCTAACGCAGTCACCTGTTTTATCAGTTTTAATGTTGAAAGACAATTTGTCAAAGATACCACTCTTTCTGAAGAGTGTTGTTCGCATGAAGCCCAGGAAGTGCATACGCTGAGTGGGGACCAGAGAACTCTTTTCCAAATTCATTGTTAGTCCCAACTCGGAGAGGTGATGTGAGACCCTGGATGTGTGTGCCGAAGTGTGTGCTTCTAAATAGTTCAGGACCCTGGCTCCTGCTTGGTGAAGGGGGGTTGGTACGGCGCTTATGCATTTTGTGAAAGCGCGAGGGGCGAGCGAAAGGCCGTAGGGTAGAACACAAAACTGAAAAACATATTTTTCAAAGGCAAATCTCAGGTATTTTCTGTGTGCTGGTAGAATGGTAAAATGAAAGTATGCGTCTTTCAGGTCAACTGTGGTGAACCAATCACCTGGTTGTACTAACTGAAGGATGGTTTTGATTGTCAGCATTTTAAAGGGAAGTGCTGAAAGATGAAGATTGAGGCACATTAGGTCCAGGATCGGACGGAGGCCTCTGGCCTTTTTTGGCACCAGAAAATAGATTGAGTAGAACCCACAGTTTTTCGATTGCAAGCTTTTCCAGGAGCAAGGAGATTTCTGAGCGGAGTGTCTGCTTTTGAGCAGGGTTGCGAGCATTTGTTTTCAAGACACCAATGAAGTGTGGTGGTAGCTGATAAAATTGTAGTAGGTAGTGTTAGAGTGCGTAATTCCCATTTGTTGGCCATTGACCTTTTCTAGCTGGAAAGGTGGTACTTGAGGAAACGGTGTTGCACTAGAGAGTCGGTCCCATCAGGACCGAGGCTCTGCCTGCTGTGGTGCAGAGGGGATGCGGTCTGCATATGGTGCACCTCTGCCTCTTGTGCGATGCTGCGCTCAACCTCTTCGGTAGGGCTGAGAGTGTRTGTTGCTCCACTCCTGAGCAGGTGCAGTGTGATTCTCAGCCTGGTTTCTTGGTATCCCAGTTGGGGCCCTGGGACAGGAGTAATGGTTTGCATTCTAGGCTTTGGAATGAGGCGCTGAAGCTCCATTTGTGCTTCTCTGTCCTCCTTAGACACTTAGAGGAGGTGGGCCGCTGCTGGGCCAAATGTCTGGCCAGGTGATATGAGTACACCTAGGAGTGGAAACTTCTCTTTGTCAGGGAGCTTGGACTGCTTTAACCATAGGTGGTGTCGTGCAACACAGAGTGTTGCCAAATATTTCCCAACCATCTGAGCATTGCCCTGAAGGCACTGGATGAGCAGGTCTGTAACTGTAGACAGTTCTTTCATGGTCTCAGCATCATAGTTTGCTGAGATGCATTCCTGAAGCCCCTTCTGATAGAAGGCCAGTATTGCTGCTGAATTGCTAAGCCTTGCAGCTGAAGCAGTGCTGTCATGTGTCCTGCGTAGGAAGCGATCAGATGCCCTGCATAGTTTGTTAGGTAGCTCTTGGTCCGAACTGTGACAGAGAGAAACAGGCATAACAAGTGAAGCAAATTATTTGTCCATATGGGGGAAATGGCCAAAACCATTCTCATCTGCACCATGCTTGGCATGGCATGGGTTCTGTCATTTGGCAAGTGCATTGGAGCTCATGCACAAAGTCTTTGAACAACGGAATGGATGTCGGTCTTTGAAGAACTGAATTAATCAAATGTGGATGTGGACGCCATGGCAGTAGGTGCATGTTCCGCGATGAGGTTCCTGCTTGCCCTCTCGAAGATTTCAGACGTAGATATTTTCTGGTCGACCATCACTGCCAGGCCAGTAGGCTGAGACTGGATAGTGCTAGAGCTGTGGTACATAGCATCATCATCAGAGTGATCATAGTCTGTGTCATAAGATTCAACAACCACACTTCGTTCAGAGGTAGGGTTGGGTTTGTTACCAGCGGGGGAAAGCTGGCAAGGATGTGCTCGAGGGCCGACTCAATGGTTGACATATGACTGTCCAGTGACTGAAGCTCCTTATACATCTCACCGCGTTGAGATTTGTGCCCAGGCGATGGCGTTTATTGAGCAGTGGATCACGAGGGAAGTGAGACCCGTCATTAGACCTGGAGCTTTCTGAATAATCATTGATCTCTGGGAGACTCATCTGATGAGAATCTTTAGGGTTCGCCCTCAAAACGTGCAAGTTGAGATTTCAATGCTCTTGGTTTGAGCATTGTGTTCTAAAGCTGCTACCCTGTGTAGCCGGTTGAGCATGTTCAGCTCCCAAGCAAAGAATGCAACATGTGTGCTCATCTAAGGCTGGGAGTTGTGCTGATGCCATGTTGTGTTGCTACCATGTTGTTGTCATGTTGTGTTGCTACCATGCTGTGTTTTCATGTGTTGCTGCCATGCTATGTTGTTGTTGTCTTACATAAGGGAAGTGTGTTCCAAGAAAAGGTAACAAAAAATGCCTTGTTTGTTTTGTTGTGTCTCGAGTATGCTTTGATTGCCTCGGTTTAGGCTTCGGATGTTTCAAAATAAAGTTACACTTACCATTGGTTCCAACCCGTCGTGTTTCTTGGTTGAGACTCCCGCCTAAATATGTATCAAGGTCCAGGCTCGAAACTCCCACCAAGATGAAGCTATCTGACTGGCACAGTCAATCGTGGACTGTCAGTCTCAGCTCTGGTGGACTTGGTCAAGTGAGGACCAGTAGCCACAGGAGGTTGGCCGGAGTGGAATCAGTGGAATGGTATCAACATAAAACACGGCTGTTACAGTGACAGGTCACGTTGGTACAGTAAGGGTGTGCTGTGACTGGAAACATCTTAGACATTAATAAGCAACTCAATCACATTGTGTGAACAGGAAGGAGTTCCCATAGGTCATCTGGCAATCCATTACAAAAACGAAAAAGAACTATTGATTTTATTACAAACCAGGTAGTTTGGGTACTGGATGCTGATGGGCTGAAAGCAGTGGTATATCCGTCAATACCACAGGGTATGAATAGAATTACATGTTTACTGTTCTTATTATGTTGGTAACCAGTTTATAATAGCAATAAGGACCCTTATTAATAATTAAAGCCTGAAGAGGTGTGGTATATGGCCAATATACCACCAGTAAGGGCTGTATCCAGGCACCCCTCGTTGCGTTGTGCGTAAGAATAGCCCTTAGCTGTTGTATATTAGCCATATACCACACCTCCTCTGGCTTTAATTATAATTTACAGTAGGAAGGGGACCACACACTAAACCATCTTTGGTAGGATTACTGTCTCGCAAACAAATCCCCTTACATCCTAAATAACTACTCAATATTATTTATCGATTAGTCAGTCAGTCACAATTTACCCATGATACACCACGGTTTTGACGCTTACGAATACGGGCTATGACTTTGTGGCTGTACATCCTGAGGGGTTCATGCTGATTGTACAGAGATTGTGACAGCCGGATAAATGGCGTCCCTTGAAAAGGCAAGAACAAGATGTTTGTAAGGAGAAGTGCAGTATTATCATAAGGAGACGTATACTTGGAATACGAAGGAAGAGGCAGAGGAGATCTCAGAGAGAGAGGGAGGAAGAGGGTGAGCTTGAGTCAGTTAAAAATTGCGGGAAAAAGGGAGATGGTTTGTTAAAGAAGAATGGTAGAAATGTAAGCAGAGTGAGCTGAAGACAGGAGGAGAAATGGAAGGGAATGAGGTCGAAGTATCGGAGGTGGTAGTTGTGGTGAAGTTCTCTGAGCCCGAGGCTTGCACCCAGGGTCAGGATGAAGATGAGTCTGTGACAGTAGGAGTGACATTTTTGGAAAAAGTGGACRCTTGCCTTTTGGCTGATCGCTTTGTGGTTTCATGGTGGGTGAAAACAGAGTTGGGTGCTGTGGAATCGGTGAGAYTAACCAGAAGTGGTCTTGTTGAAATTGTTTGTGTTTCTGCTGGTCAGAGGGAGAAGGTGTCCCGTGTTAAACGAATGGGGGCAAGACATTTGCATTTTTTTGCTCTCAAGAAAAGGGTGCCATTGAAAGGTGTGATTACTGGGGTAGCAGTAAATGTGTAAGTTGACCAACTGAAGGGTAAGATTCCCGGTGTTTGTGATGCTCGTCATTCGGTGCGACGCAGACAGGGTGCTGTGAGTGGTGAAACATAGTGATTGTCTGTTCTTTTGAGTTTTGATGTTGAGTCTTTGCCCGACAAAGTGATGTTAGGATATATATGGTTGAAGTCGGAAGTTTACATACACCTTAGCCAAATACTTTTATACTCAGTTTTTCACATGACGTTTAATCCTAGTAAAAGTTCCCTGGCTTAGGTCAGTTAGGATCACCACTTTATTTTAAGAATGTGAAATGTCAGAATAATAGTAGAGAACGATTTATTTCAGCTTTTATTTCTTTCATCACATTCCCAGTGGGTCAGAAGTTTACATACACTCAATTGGTACTTGGTAGCATTGCCTTTAATTGTTTAACTTGGGTCAAACGTTTCAGGTAGCCTTCCACAAGCTTCCCACAATAAGTTGGGTGAATTTTGTGCCATTCCTCCTGACAGAGCTGGTATAACTGAGTCAGGTGTGTAGGCCTCCTCGCTCACACACTGTTTTTCAGTTCTGCCCACACATTTTCTATGGGATTGAGGTCAGGGCTTTGTGATGGCCACTCCAATACCTTGACTTTGTTGTCCTTATTAAGCCATTTTGCCACAACTTTGGAAGTATGCTTGGGGTCATTGTCCATTTGGAAGACCCACTTGCAAGCCTCCCCCTTTTTCCTCCAAACAGAACGATGGTCGTTATGGCCAAACAGTTCTATTTTTGTTTCATCAGACCAGAGAACATTTCTCCAAAAAGTATGATCTTTGTCCCCATGTGCAGTTGCAGACCATAGTCTGTTTTTTTATGCCAGTTTTGGAACAGTGGCTTCTTCCTTACTGAACGGCCTTTCAGGTTATGTCCACATAGAACTCGTTTTACTGTGGATAAAGATGCTTTGTACCTGTTTCCTCCAGCATCTTCACAAGGTCCTTTGCTGTTGTTCTGGGATTGATCTGCACTTTTCGCACCAAAGTACGATCATCTCAAGGACACAGAACACGTCTCCTTCCTGAACAGTATGACGGCTGCGTGGGTCCATGGTGTTTATACTTGCGTACTATTGTTTGTACAGATGAACGTGGTACCTTCAGGTGTTTGGAAATTGCTCCCAAGGATGAACCAGACTTGTGGAGGTCTAAAAAAATAAAAAWWAAAAAATCTGGCTGAATACTTTAGATTTTCCCATGATGTCAAGCAAAGGGGCACTGAGTTTGAAGGTAGGCCTTGAAATACATCCACAGGTACACCTCCAATTGACTCAAATGATATCAATCAGCCTATCAGAAGCTTCTAAAGCCATTACATAATTTTCTGGAATTTTCCAAGCTGTTTAAAGGCACAGTCAACTTAGTGTATGTAAACCTTTGACCAACTGGAATTGTGATACAGTGAATTATAAGTGAAATAATCTGTCTGTAAACAATTGTCGAAAAAATGACTTGTGTCATGCACAAAGTAGATGTCCTAACTGACTTGCCAAAACTAGTTTGTTAACAAGAAATTTGTGAAGTGGTTGAAAAAAAGAGTTTTAATGACTTCAACTGTAAGTTATCATGTATGAGCTTTTGTGCAGAATACATTACGTTGTTACAGGTGTCAAGCTGATAGGCATGTGGCAGCAGTGTGTAGGAGGGAGGTTCCTCGGTGTGAGAAGTGTGCAGAAGGGCATGAGACAACGGAATGTGTAGCATTGGGGAAAGTAGTGGTATGTGTTAATTGTAGGGGTGCCCATGGGGTGGGGAATCAGAAATGTTCTTTGCGAGATAGGCAGGTTGAGGTTTCCAGGGTTAGAGTAGTGCAGAATATGCTGATGTAGTGAAGAAAGTAGAGGAAGATGGGTCAAGGGGGAGGGATCCTGAGAGGAGTGGCGTGAGTAGTAGATCTGTACCAGTACAGAGGGATAGGCCAACAACAGATATATTTTTCAGTTAGATTGGATTTTGTGCATTTTTAGCAATGGTTATCAACTTTACTACAAGGATGGAATGTAAATCGAGGAAAATTGAAGTTGTGGTGGCAGCTGCAGAGAGGTATTTAGGTGTTCAAGACTTGACATCAGAAGAGTTACAGGGTGTGTTAAGTGGTGGTGTCCCATCCTTTCAGGTTGTTGGCCTGAGGTAGCACTAAATAGATTTAAATAATGGAGTAGGGTGGTGTTAATTTTTTTTTTTTTTTGTGAATGTAGTGTTAGATTGTAGGGTATTTAAAAATATATATAATTCAAGCAACGTATAAGGGAGTTGTACTCCAGTCTAGTAGGTGGCAGTAATGCAACATTTATTGGATGCCAACCGCCGTTAAACCTCATCGAAGAAGAAGACGTACTGTTTCACAACTGCGGAGCAACACAGCAACCGATTGAACAACCAATGTGCCAAGTACATTGCATTGTGGGAAACGTGTCCGCACGTTGACATTGGTGATATAGCGCCAGTGATTTCAAGGACCCAGGTAGGTGATTTATGTTGGAAATTGTTCTTATGACTCTTTATGTTGATCAGATTGGTAAACTATACAGTGAGGACATATCCGACGGTGTGATACGCTTTGTTTTCAGTAACGTTACATCTATTTCTAAACACATAATTGAAAAGGTGCTAGCTAGCTAGCAGCTAATGCTATCTTATAGGTATGTAACTGAATTACKCTATTTTGTAACAAGTTCGGCTTTTTCTAGCTAGCGACATAACTGCATTTGCTGACGTAACTAGTTAGATCCTTTCTCCAGACTAGCTATCATTTATGAGACAGAAAAATAGCTGCWAGTAAACGACTGTACTATCAAGAAGTTAAATAGTATTTTGGCTGACTAGACTGATTCAGCTAGCTAACTAAACGTCTGACCACTTTTGTCCTCTAGCCCATCTTTCTGGACAAGGTCAGGTCAGCCAGGATGGGTGCCACTATGTCCAGTCCTGCTCCACCCACAGTCAAGGCCGAATCTATGATGGCATCTCCCCCTCCTGCGTTTGTTGGCGGCGTGGCCCCACCACGGGGCTGTCCTATGCACCAGGCACAGGAACCAGTCAAAGGTAGGCTCCATCTCTGCTTCATCACCAGGACCGATAGCTTGCCTGTCTATATCGCTTTTTCTTGAGTTTTTCCTGAGCTTTGCTTACCATGTACTATTGTTAGTAGGGTAAATCCATTTTAAATCAAACACTTTTTCATAGCACCTCTTTTGATTTGATTGAAACTTTCCATATATATTTGCCCATTGTAGAAGTGCTCAGAGGTGCCTTTTTGCACCTGAATGCCAAAACCTTCAAGAGATGAAGGTTCTCCAAAGTATATAGTATACAATTTGTAATCTGTGTAGTGATTGATGTGTTGGTTGATCTTTGTTGTGTCTGACAGGTTGTGGTAACAATTTCCCTCTGAGGATGATACATCCTCTATCTATCACGTGAAGCTTTTCTCTTRGGGGAAGGAGTTATTCCTGACTGTGTGACCTACTTGACAAGGAACAACTCCTTTTCCTATTCCCTGGATCTGTGTTCTAACTTTCGTTTTGCCATAAATGCCCTCAGCAGTTGCCCCTCCATCAGAGTGCCCCATGCACCAGGCTACTGCTGCTGCCCCTACAGAAGAGAAGCTTGCTGCTGCAGCAGGGCCAGTGCACCAGGACCGGGCCTATGAGTTTGTGGAGTGTCCTATGAAGGCAGCAGCAGCTGGACAAGGCCAGACTGACATTGACCCCACTAACATGGTCAGTATGATGATAATGCATGTACATGTTCCCTGTTAACTGTTCACTGCTACCAGTGGAACTGTAGGGCAGGGGTACTCAACTTCTAGTTCAGAATGTACACTCAGGCAAATGTCCTAGGTGGCAAAGGTCAGGAGGATATTGTCATTTATCAGAGTAGTAACAAACCCCCACCTCATAACTCCAAATGGTTCAAAATGCTACACCCCTCTTGTTCACGGAGAGAAAATGTTGCAGTTTTAAAGCTTATTTCCTGCAATTCTACACATTTTGCCATGTCTTATATAATCCCTGAGTGACTCAACAAAAAAATCWATGGGGGTCGAGGCCCCTGGGAATGTAATCTGGCCATGATAACCACAAGATTTAGATAGCTGGTTAGCCTAACATGGGCTTGTTGATCAACTGGACATTTCGGACAGGTTATAGATACTTTTGTGTATGTGAACACCTGCTTGTCGAACATCTCATTCCAAAATCATGGGCACTAATATGGAGTTGGGCCCCCCCTTTTCTCCTATAACAGCCTTCACTCTTCTGGCAAGGCTTTCCACTAGATGTTGGAACATTGCTGCGGGGACTTGCTTCCATTCAGCCATAAGTGCATTAATGAGGTCGGGCGCTGATTTGGGCAATTACGCCTGGCTCGCAGTCGGGGTTCCAATTCATCCCAAAGGTGTTTGATGGGGTTGAGGTCAGGGCTCTGTGCAGGGAGTCAAGTTCTTTCAGACCGATCTCGACAAACCATTTCTGTATGGACCTCGCTTTGTGCACGAGGGCATTGTCGTGCTGAAACAGGAAAGAACATTCCCCAAACTGTTGCCAAAATGTTGGAAGCACAGAATTGTCATTATATGCTGTAGCGTTAAGATTTTCCTTCACTGGAACTAAGGGGCCTAGCCAGAACCATTAAAAACAGCCCCAGACCATTATTCCTCCTCCACCAAACTTTACAGTTAACACTGTGCTTTCGGGCTGGTAGCGTTCTTCTGGCATTCACTAAACCCAGATTTGTCTTTTGGACTGCCAGATGGTGAAGTGTGATTCTTAACTCCAGAGAATGCGTTTCCACTGCTCCAGAGTCCAATGGCAGCAAGCTTTACACCACTCCAGCCAACAATTGGCATTGCGCGTGATGATCTTAGGCTTGTGTGTGTCTGCTCGGCCATGGAAACCCATTTCATGACTCTCCCGACGAAGTTGTTGTGCTGATGTTGCTTTCAGGGGCAGTTTGGAACTTGGTAGTGAGTGTTGCCACTGAGGACAGACCATTMTTARGCACTTCAGCACTTGGCGGTCCCATTTTGTGAGCTTGTGTGGCCTACCACTTCGCGGCTGAGCCGTTGTTGCTCCTAGACGTTTCCACTTCACAATAACAGCACTTACAGTTGACCAGGGTAGAAATTTGACAAACTGACTTGTTGGAAAAATGGCATCCTATGACAGTGCCATGTTGAAACTCACTGAGCTTTTCAGTACGGGCCATTCACTGCCTATGTTTGTCTATAGAGATTGCATGACTGTGTGAGGGATTTTATATACCTGTCTGCACCGGGTGTGGCCGAAATAGCCAAATCCACTAATTTGAAGGGGTGCCCACATACTTTTGAAGTGTAGGTCTCTAAGAGGAAAACTGCCATTTACTACCAAATTTGGAAATTGCACATTCTGCGTGCTACTATTACAACTCTCACCAGCAGTAAGTTGAAAGCCCGAGAGTTGAAAGCCCCCGTTCTGGGGCAGTCTCGCTGTTGAGTATGGCTGCTGTAGATCATGTGTTTTTTTCTCACCATGATTTCAGCTGATTTGATTGGTTGATAGGTGCTCAACTAGAGTAGTGAAGGGAAAAGTCACTTTATAAAAGTTGATAAAGAGACCAAGGTTAAACATGTTGGCTAATGTTATTATCATCATGTTCTGTCCAGATGCCTCCACCCAACCAGGTCCCTGCCCCAGACCAGCCCTTCCCTCTACCAGTGAACCGAGAGGAGTCTAAGATCCCCCGGGCCGGAACGGGCAAGAACTGGGTCTACCCCTCGGAACAGATGTTCTGGAACGCCATGCTCAGAAAGGGGTAAGGATACCCTAACTTTTGCTACAAAAATGTAGTTTTTACAAAGGATACAATTGAGCAGATCTTGTTTCCTGAAAATGATGGAATAGTAAGCTATAAAATATAGACTGGGCTATTGAAGTGCTGTGTCTTGACTATCTGCCAACACATTGTGAGGTGTTTTGGTCTGACTTTTTCTTTTGTCTTATTTAGTAGACATGCAAATACTCGTTATACATAACACTGCTTTCCAGAAGCAGGAGACGACACTGTATAGCACTGTCCTTTAGTGCTGAGCATTTAGTGCTTTTTGCAGTCGTTTTGGTTCGACCATATACAAATTATCACAGGTTTCTATTATTTTTTTTACATTAAATGCATTGTGGGTTGAATACTGTAACACAGAATAAAACAATTTTTAAAAGTCCCATGATGGTAGTGACTGCCCATTACTGCTTATAACTTATTAACCATTTATTCACATTACTTTACTTTAATAAATATTTC
Source organism: Salvelinus sp. IW2-2015 (assembly GCF_002910315.2). NCBI lineage: Eukaryota > Metazoa > Chordata > Actinopteri > Salmoniformes > Salmonidae > Salvelinus > Salvelinus sp. IW2-2015. The sequence continues at coordinate 38,001,545 of NC_036854.1, forward strand.
AGTTGTTGTGTATATTACATTTGATGACTGTTATTCAATTCCAAGTCATCATCTCATCTCTATAGAGCTGCTGCCTATGCTGTCTGACAAAATCACAATTTTGTAGTTCAACGTAAATAAGGCATACTTTTAMMACTGCTGAATACCAACTATKAATCACTTWGATRRTGTATTTTCAGGTAGAGATACCTCATGAAGCAACAACTGCTCTCTKTATCACCTCACCATTGCACATTCTTCTCTCTTCCATAGCAGGCGTAAAAGAAACACAGACCAGACAAGTAGATGCGCAATGGATTATGCTCATTGTAGTTAGTTTAATGCATTAAATGTGACAATTATGTCTAATATTGGCCTGTTGGAAACTACAACTCCCTACTACATCGCGCAGTTCAGACTGGTCTGATTTATCTCTAGAGAAACTGCTTTGTGCGCATTGAGCTCACCGAAAAAGAACTTAACTGCAATTTCAGTTAATCACTCAGCACRTCTGTCCTTTAAAGATGCACTACGCAGAAATTGCTCCGCCATTTCATTTCCTGTTTGCTAAAATTCTAATAGTTTGCCTAATTTCAGTTTGTATAGTGTAGAGAATCATTGTACCATCTAAACTGCTGTGAAATATCCATTCCATAACCTAAATGATTGTATTTTCAGTGTACAAAACCGYAAGTATAAGGCGCAAAAACTAAACCTGAGCGTGGGAAACAAAGAAATGGCACACATAGGACAGATATACTGCTTCTTAGACTTGCTTTCAATGAGAATGACAGATCTATAACTCATATTTCTATGTGGGGTCACCCAAAAAGTTACATATTGCAGCATTAAAACAGCAGAAAGGTTATATTTCTCACCAGCCATGTTAACCTCATCACCAGGTGGCGCTGGAAGGAAGATGAACTGGGTCAGCAGGACATGTCCAATATCATCAAGATCCACAACACCAACAACGAGCAAGCATGGCAGGAGATTCTTAAGTGGGAGGCCCTCCATGCCGGGTGAGTAGAAAAAATACGAAACAGTTTCAGAGCCAGTATATCAAGTGCTTTAGTTAAACATGGATTTAGTTATTCATAGTTGGTCATAGTTAATACTTAAGCTAATCGTGGATTACATCATTTTAGAGGCCTTCCAGACTGACACATCAATAACCCGTCTGGCCCCCAGATCCAGTAGCACCTCTTTTACTTTGTTACAAAATGTAGTTTTTTTATGGGGAAATAAATGTAAAAAAATGACCTGTTCCCCACTGACATGTTACTTGTTAGGGAATGTCCATGCGGTCCATCCCTGAAACGGTTTGGTGGCAAAGCTAAGGAGTTCTCCCCAAGGGCTCGAATGCGTCACTGGATGGGGTGAGAGTTTTTTTTTACTTTAAAATGTGTGTGTAAGAAGTTATTTGTGCAGATTCTGATTTGAAGCGTTAACATAATATGCTAATTTGAAAGTGGAAGTGCCTTGATATGCTTTTACGTAAATTTGTTTCTACAGATATGAATTGCCGTTTGACCGRCATGACTGGATCGTGGACCGCTGTGGGAAGGAAGTCCGCTACGTGATCGACTACTACGACGGAGAGATCAACAAGAACACCTATGAATTCTCCATCCTGGATGTCCGCCCAGCTTTTGACTCTATAGATGCCGTCTGGGACAGGATGAAGGTGGCTTGGTGGCGCTGGACCTCGTAAGCAGCAAGCAAGCAAGCAAAACACTGTAAAACAAGGTTTTACATTCCTCATTTCGATACTGAGATGTTATAAAAAGAACAACAACCAAGAAGACCCATTCAAAACTGCAGTAAATGCTTCATCACATGACTAATATACCAGATTCTCCATCATAATCATATTGATTTCACATTTGATTTCACTGTTTGATGTGTTTTGAGGTGCTTCGGTTCTAGATTCTTCTAGTGCAGTTTAAACGTCTTGGTGCACACATTATSCAGCGAGTGGCTTGCTTTAAGGGTTCGCTGGAGGTATGGTGCTTTGGTTCTATCCTCTCAGCCTTTCTAATATAGGTTTAATTGCACAGAGAATGATTTGCTAAATGCGATGGAGATGGATGAGCAACCCAGCAGGGATGTTGACCTTTAAACCAGGCCAACTGTAGGATCCCCCTCCCCCTTCTATTTCCAGCCGTTTAAGTTTAGATAATATGCTCTGTTTGATTTGGTGGTCAAAAAAGAACACTTCCGTTGAGTATTTATAAAACAAAATAAGATGACAAAACCACTATCAGTACATCTGTCTGGACTTAATATACTGTAGAGCTTTGCACCATAGTGGGCTGTTTTTATTTGGATCATGCTTTCAAAACTCATACTACTCAGTTGCGTTTGTCACCTACTGTCTATTAAAGTGAAAGTAAAACCGTAGTCAGCTAAGTCTTTTTAAATGGATGCTTTTAGACTATTCTGCTGTCAAACCTTTGAGTGTACTCCATTTTGCTTTCGTCTTAAGATACCCTTCCTGGTTTTGTAGTGACACGTAGGCCTATTCAGAATTGTAGCTAGTTTTCTTTCTCTCTGTCTYTTCTGTCTAGTTGTATAGCCATGTTGAATTTCCCTGTCGGCTACTGTGGGAAGCTATGCTGATTTGATTGTATTTATTGTCTGTGAGGTTCATTTCTGTGTGTACAGCTGCTTGTTTTCTAAAACGATTTTATTCCTGATTATCCAAACTACCATTAAACTTGGTACTATTGGCTCTGAAACCATTAGGTCTTTATCTTGTCAGATGCATTTGTATTTTCAGCACCATCTTCTGGTTTGGTGATAATACTGTAGCTGGGCTATATGACCTGCAGATGGCGCCATATCTCCAGGATATATCCCCTTCCATATCACTCCCATTTCTCAAGGACCTGCTTTGCACGCCAGGGCTCATTACGAGCCAGCCCAAAGGTCGGTGAATTTAATTGTGGGTCACAGTGTGATGAACGTGAAAGAAAGGCGCATGGTTTTTAAAAAGGAGATCTACAGTAATTCAATCCCACCTGAAAACTTTTTACATTCAAAACCTTTTTTTTTTTATTTTTTTAAACTAGGAGGGTCAGTTAAGCACAAATTCTTATTTACAATGACGGCCTACCGGAGAACAGTGGGTTAACTGCCTTGTTCATGGGCAGAACGACAGGTATTTACCTTGTCAGCTCAGGGATTCGATCCAGCAACCTTTCGGTTACTGGCCCAACGCTCTAACCACTAGGATAACCTGCCTAGTAGCCTAAACTTTATGGAAAGGAGAGTAAATGAGAATCTGTACAGAGATAGATAAATTCATATCCTGATACAGTATTGTGTCTGTTCAGCTGGGGAATTTTCCGTTGCCTTTTGAAGAGGGGTGAATAGAGATGGACAGATGCAGAGAAGGCGAGAGAGCCAGACAAATGGATTAAGAGAAGGAGTACCAGTGCTGCTGGTGCTGAGTGGGTGTGGGAAAGGGAACTAAGATCACACCCTGGTTAGCTCTATACTCCTGAGCTTCCTGCTTTATTTTCAACTACTCTACCTGATAAAGATGGGGGGGGGGTTATCAATTGTCTGTTTGCTGTGTTTCACGGGTCAGCCAAAGAGAGAGAGAGAACTGGTAACACTGTCTGTTACCTGCTGGGACCTGGCCTTAACAATTGGCAGGGATGTTCTACTGCTTGAATCCCAATATTCTGGAATGACCTGCCCTCCCCCCATCACACACACACACACACACAAACCCACCACAGCATGTGGACCCTAAACGCTCCACCACGAACACGTCTGCAAAATGGAATGTGCATCATTTTCTAACATTTCCACCAGGGCTGCTGCTTGGCAGGGTGCCATATAATTCCTGCTGTACGTAGCAGACAGACGTACAAACAGCCCGTGGCATTTTAGTAAATGGAGGATTTTTTTTCATCCTATCTGGTCCCTCCAGTCTGTATTTACATTGCAAAGAATGCTTGTTCTGGTGTGTTTGTGCGTGCACTACATTATAATGTCCACATGTCACCACTGTATCGTTATTCGTGTCTGCTGATCATGTTCTGGTGTGGGTCTATGTATGTGCATGAGAGCGCGTGGGCCATGGATAGAGGAGACAAAGGGCTCCATGTTAAAAACAGTTTTGAACTGCTTACTAATGTCTTAGAGCAGTGTTGATCCCATCCTGTAACATTGATGGAAATGTATACACATTGTGTTTCATAACTAGTTCACCCAAATGACAAAATTACATTGGTTTCCTTACTCTGTAAGCAGTCTATGGACAATGTGTGACAGCAATGCGTTTTTGCAGTTGTGGCACAAATCCCATTCATGTCATGGTACAGATATTAGCCTTTTTTTCACCCATCATGTTCAAATCAGTTATAAGTGACTTTGTTGAGCTTCACAATCAATTGTAGATACTTTCGGATGTTTTGGACATAATGCGTGAAAAATGATGTCCGTACCATAACTTGAATGGGATTTGTGCCACAAATGCTAAAATGTTAGCATTTGGAAACAGTACCATGGAAATAAAACCAAATAATGGATTACTGTCATACCTTGTCCAAAAGCACAATAAATACTAAATGAGGAACATGATTTTGGCTGGTAATCGTAGCACACTGCGTACATTGGCTTCAACAAAGCACTTATGAGGATAAAGCCATGCAAAGTGGGAGGCCTAATCTCCAAGGAATTCTCTGCATGGAACTCACTGCAAATTACAGTGAAATTTGGTCATCTAATTCCCCTCCTGTTAGCTAACAAAAGGAAAAAACTTTGGTTTGGTTTTGCRTGTGAAAAAGAGTTGCTGTGTTGTTGGCTAGAATTCAAGCCTTTACTGAGGTAGCAAAACGGAATCCTCTTTCCAGGCTAGAATTGTTCATGTATACTTACATGTTAAGAATGTCAACATATAGCTGTCACGGAGTTCAGAACTAGAGATTTGACTACCAATGTTGAAACTGGGACGGACACTAGTGAACATGTTACTGACCCTGTCTACATCACAGAACATCAGGCCTCCTACAGAGTGGACAACAGAGGCAGTTACCCAAACAGCACCCTATTGCCTGTGTAGTGCACTGCCTTTGACAAGGGCCCATGGGGAACGGGAATAGGGTGCCATTTGGGACGAAACAGGATAACCACTATGCTGCTTCACAGGACCTCTACACAGATTTAGAGTGAAGGTCCTGTGAAATGGGCCCTTGTCAAAGGCAGTGCACTACACAGGCAATAGGGTGCTGTTTGGTTAACTGCCTCTGTTGTCCACTCTGTAGGAGGCCTGATGTTCTGTGATGTAGACAGMGTCAGTAACATGTTCACTAGTGTCCGTCCCAGTTTCAACATTGGTAGTCAAATCTCTAGTTTTTCATGAAGGTGATCTGCACTACGTTAACACCCAGCTACAAAGGCCCTGAAATCCCCTACCTTGTTTAATTTATGCACTCTCTAAAACGGCCTGAAGGCATTTAAATACTTAAGCATTGTTGCTTGAACCTAATACTCTGACATTGTCTCGTACAATTAGTCCTTATTGTGACACTCACTCTCTTTCTTGCTTTGTCTCTGTTCATCTCTTTCACACACCTTTTTCTTTCTTTCTCTCGCTTCTCATTCTGTCATGTTTTTTTTTTTACTTCACATGAGGGACATAAAGACCGGGAATAAAACTGAGATGGAGGGAAGGAGACATTGAAAACAGACATTTTGTGTGTGAAGAGAGACAAATAGTTTTTAGGATGAGAGGGAGATTGGGAGAGTGAATGTGAAATGAGTGTCAGGGTTTCATGCCTCTATTGAGACGTAATCAGTCCGCTTTCCAATTTGTGCACTCAGCTTATCGCACAACAGGGAACAATGAGACTGACTTTTATGGTGTAGTCAACTGGCAAACACAGAGATGGGCTGGGCTCAACCATTGTTTTTTAATGAGATCTGATGGAAACAGGAGACCAGATGGGCAAAGGGGGGATAGAAGTTTGTGCATATAATTACTCGTACAATGATCACCCCATTTCTCTGCCCCTAAATTGGATCAATGGCACAGTCCATCCCCTTACGACTTACAAAATCTATACTTAATCTGACCTGAATCTCTTTTGAATATATCACCCTCAGAGAAGAGAGGGATAAAGGGAGAGCAACGGACTGACTCTGTCTCTGGAGGATGTAAGGTCACTCACTACGGGTTGTCTGTTTTTCTGTGTCTCTGGCKCTCTATCTGTCGGTCTCTTGTCTTTGTACAAAAACCCTATCCATCTGGAAAGACCATAACGAAGATTTCACTCACTTCTAGGTAGTGCTCTTCTATTTACGGTTCTTTATATCTGATCTGCATTTGTGTCTCCTTGTCTCTCGCTGTGTCTCTTTCTGTCTCTCTGTGTTGCTTTTCTCTCACTGTGGCCCCTGCTGTGAGAAAGTCGGTACCAAGTTTAGCATAGAATCACAGGAGGATCAAAGCACATAACCAGCTCTCTGCATGATTCTCACAGGTTTAGTGTGTGTTGTTTAAATTATGGCAATTATGAGGTAGATAAATGGACACCCTGCAGTATGGCAACACGGGGAGATTCTGTTTAACAGTAGGGTGTAAACTATGCCGTGGCATATATAGATATCAAATCTAAACACTGCCACTAATTTCTTTTCCGTTGCATAAAAAATGGTCTAACAAGAGACCATCTTCTTGAACATCGTCCCTTATGAAACGTGGGTCTATGACTTAGGGATTGATTATAGTATTACGGGAGCATCATTACGTATGAATATGGACATAAAGAGAACAGAAAGGCTGAAGTCATCAGATCAGCCAATCAGCCAGACTCGGAGCCTGCATGGCTGGGGGCTTGACCTGTAGGGGTGATGTAAAGGACATCATGGTTTGCATCCCAAAATGTCACCCTATTCCCTATTTAGTGCACTAATTTTGACCTGGACCCATAGGGCTCTGGTCAAAAGTAGTGCACTATATAGGGAATAGGGAGGTATTTGGGAAATAGCCCATGGTTAGTAGGTGCCCCAGCTATAGAAGTGAGTGAACATTGTTGTTGTCATTTGTACTAACACGTCATCAGGGATGACATTACATTTGGTCCGTTCCTGTGTAATGCCCCTTTTAGATGTAATGCCCCTTTAGAGCCATTTCAGAACTGCTACAGAAACAGTTGATCTGTTATACATTAAGAATAAGAATCAGAGAAAGACAAGGTATGTGACCTTCTAATTGTTTTTATAGGTGAGGAAAATGTTTTTTTTTAAATTGCGGCATTTGTTAATAAATGAGACGAATGCTTGAGGGACTATTCTAGATTGAAAAACACGCATTCCACACCTTTTTGTTGAAAATATTAACTCTTAATGAAATCCAGCATCACTTTATGCTGCGTTTTCTGCACGTTCTCCTATTAAATCTTCTAATATAGTGGGATGGCGGAATATGATTAGAGGATATTGAAAAATAATTTCTTGGTTGGTTATTCATTGTAGAATTCATTAAAATGTCATTTGGGGGAATTGGAATAAAAACAGGGTATTACTATGATAGACCTCATCCAATACCTACTGAATTTAGAGCACAAAGCTATGAAAATCTGGATATTGTATTATTATTTTTCATTTCTGAGCAAAACGTTAATATTTGGTCTTATTAATATTATTGTACGCCGRATTATTAAGTTGTGAAGGCCGTAGTGTTTAAATGATTGTTTGATTTACAAGATGAAGTCACTACAGTCTTCCTTTAGAAAATGTAACACTTAACCCTGCAGATCTCATCATCCTTTTATGTCTGTAACGAGCCTCTCTTTACTGTGACCCACAGATTCAGAGGCACCTGCTTGTCTTCGCTGCGTCCCACATGGCACTATATTCCCTTTATAGTGCACTACTTCTAACCAGAGGGCTCTAGTCAGAAGTAGTGCACAATATAAAGAATGGGGTGCCATTTGGGATGCAGCCCTAGCCCTGATACTAGCCCTCCGTCCTCCATTACTGAGCATGGGCTCCTAATTGCAATAACAGCAAGAATACATTAGCTCATTAGCATGCTGTGACACGCACTCAGGAATAATGTATCAGAGGTACACAGGCCTCCCGTAATTACACTACACTAGCTGCTTTCTACGTGACAAATAAGCATGGCATCGCAATTAACACAGGGTGGGGCTGAAAGCTTTCGCTAAGACACTGATGTTGAGAATGTGTTGGTCATTAAGGAGAAACCATGTAGCCAAATTGAAGCCAATCGGAATAGGGGCGACCAATATGATAGTCTATGTAAATGACGGTATACATGATGGAGTTAATTTTGTATTCGGAGGTTGGGTCAATGAGACCTGACCACTTTGTCCGAGAACTCCAACGCATTAAGTTGAATGGAGGATAGCTAGTATTATAAGAGTCAAATGGAATTTTAAAACAGCATGACTTCCTATTCGTGACTGATTTATTGATGTCTTTGTGATGTGAGTGATGCTTCAGACTCTGACTGGCATTTTAAAACGTATCCGAGGTCAGTCAAAGTCAGTGGACACGAGGGTTACATCCCAAATGATTCCCTTTTATAGTGCACTACGTTTAACGGCTCTGGTCAAACGTAGTGCACTATACAGGGAATAGGGAGCCATTTGGGACACTTCCGAGGTCAACAGGAAGCTCAGAGAGAGTCCTCTGATGTTTCTGTTCTTCTTCTGAGCTTTGCCAGGCGACCGCTTCACTCCTATTGTTGCCCATCTATAAATATGCAATCCTCATTTCAATGAAGCCATCAACAAGTTTTTTCTGTATTTCATTTTTGATGAATTGCTTTGATATTCACATGAAAGAACAGTTGAAATAAAACAGCAGAGACATTCATGGAATTGACACCTCATTTTTACCTTGCACCAGCATGTTAAAGTATGCAGAAAGCTGTAGACTATGCTCACTACAATAGTTATGTTTATCTTAGCAATGGAATGGCTTTCTGGACACTTAATGACATACAAGTATATTACACCTATATGATAATCTTCAAAACGGCTTTGAGAGCCCCTATCAGAGGCGCCTGTGTTCCATGATGACGTGTGAGTACAGCAGAGGGTGGTGTTGCACTGTGAGAGAAGAAGAGAAGAGCCCTTCCTACACGGTTGGTGCAACACGTGGGAGGGCCACATCATAACTGATCTACACTTATTTTAGATATAAATGTTAATGAAAGACTGATTATGTCCAGAATTAAACTTAATTGGACTTCTTTAAATAACACAAGTGAGTAGGGGTGTGTGTGCATGCGCCTGCACACGTGTTTACGTGTGTGTGTGTGTGCGTGCGTGTGTGCGAGCAAGAGAAAACGGCAGAGCCACCAGTGCATTCTATTTCAGCATCAACGCAAAGTGCTTGCTGTGAGACTCAATACTTTCATACTATTAGTTGGCTGTCTGTCAGTACAGTTTATGCTCTTCAAATATCATACATAATGGAAACAGGGCTATTTTGTGAAATGTGAACATGGTTTCTTTATTTATAATAATATAATACAGTAATACACTTTATTAATTGAGCACATGTGGCAGACCACAACTCAATTGGGTCATATACGGGCATATAACTGAAGCATTATTATAATAAGGCATTTTATTTGTATGTCACATTTCAAACACAATGCAACACAAGTGATTCAAGCAGTATTGCCTTACAGTTAATCATTTGTGTGTGCTGTGGCATGTTGTGAGTTCTTGTGGTTTTTGACCCTGTTCACCCACAACTGAGTGGCCAGGCACGACTCCAACACCATCATTAAATTTGCAGACGACACCACAGTGGTAGGCCTGATCAACGACGAGACAGCCTATAGGGAGGAGGTCAGAGACCTGGCCGGGTGGTGCCAGAATAACAACCTATCCCTCAACGTAACCAAGACTAAGGAGATGGTTGTGGACTACAGGAAATGGAGGACCGAGCATGCCCCCATTCTCATCGACGGGGTTGTTGTGGAGCAGGTTGAGAGCTTCAAGTTCCTTGGTGTCCACATCACCAGCAAACTATCARGGTCCAAACACACCAAGACAGTCGTGAAGAGGYCACGACAAAGCCTATTCCCCCTCAGGAAACTAKAAATATTTGACATGGGTCCTCAGATCCTCAAAAGGTTCTACAGCTGCAATATCGAGAACATCCTGACTGGTTGCATCACTGCCTGGTACGGCAACTGCTCGGCCTCCGACTGCAAGGCACTACAGGGGGTAGTGCGTACGGCCCAGTACATCACTGGAGCCAAGCTTCCTGCCATCCAGGACCTCTACACCAGGTGGTGTCAGAGGAAGGCCCTAAAAATGGTCAAAGACCCCAGCCACCCCAGTCATAGACTGTTCTCTCTACTACCGCATGGCAAGCAGTACCGGAGCGCCAAGTCTAGGACAAAAAGGCTTCTCAACAGCTTTTACCCCCAAGCCATAAGACTCCTGAACAGATAATCAAATGGCTACCCGGACTATTTGCACCCCCCCCCCCAACCCCTCGTTACACTGCTGCTACTCTTTGTTTGTCATATATGCAGAGTGACTTTAACTATACATTCATGTACATACTACCTCAATTAGCCCGACTAAGCAGTGCCCCCGCACATTGGCTACCCGGACTATCTGCATTGTGTCCTGCCACCCACCACCCGCCAACCCCTCTTTTACGCTACCGCTACTCTCTGTTTATCATATATGCATGTTTACTTTAACCAATTAGCCCGACTATCCGGTGCCTGTATATAGCCTCACTACTGTTATTTTTCAGTCTTTTTTTACTGTTGTTTTTATTTCTTTACTCATCTATTGTTCAACAAATACCTTTTTTTTTTACTTAAAAATTGCACTGTTGGTTAGAGCCTGTAAGTAAGCATTTCACTGTAAGGTATTGTTGTATTCGGCGCACGTGACAAATATACTTTGATTTGATTTGACATGTGGCAGACCACAACTCAATTGGGTCATACACAGGTATATAACAGAAGCATTAATATTATAATAAGGCATTTTATTTGTATGGCACATTTCAAACACAAATCAACACAAGTGATTCAAGCAGTATTGCCTTACAGTTAATCATTTGTGTGTGCTGTGGCATGTTGTAAGTTCTTGTGGTTTTTGATTCAGGATCAGATCAATTCTCTCTCCTCTAAATGGACAAAGGCCTGCTGTCTAATTGCTTTCACATCCAGACATTGACGATCTTAGCATTCATCTCTCTCTCTCCCTTCCTCTCTCTCTCTCTGTTTGTCGATCTCATTTCTACCTTTATCTTCTTTTTACTTCCACCCCTTGCTGGCTCGCTTGGCTAATGCCCCCTGGTTCTCTGCTTCTCTGGCTCTGTGCCATGCATGATGCGCTGCGCTGAGTGCCCAACTCTGCCCACACCAACTCAGCTGCCCTGGGGGCAGAGATCTGCGTTCATAAATCAACAGCCTCCAGCCAACCCTACCGACTGACTCCCAGGGGACCATCCCATCCTCCTAGAAAGTTTTACCCAGGTAGCATACACTAGGACTTGGTTTAGGGAAGCCCTTAGTCCCCCTGTCTATATCTCTGTCTGTCTACAATTGTTCTGTTTGTCTTTCTAGACAGCACCATTTGGAAGGCTGTTTATTCATCTCAGCAGTTTGCTGCAGGGGTCTGCTGCATAGATGCACACACAGAGAGATGTGCAAGGCATTGGAATCCAGTGAAGGGATAGTGAGAGATGAATAAATACAGCCCATTCTGTTTCCTATTCATTAGAATACACAAGACTCCCCCGGATGTCTCCAACTGTTTCCACCACACGAGCCAAGGCATGAACACTAGGTCTGCTCTGATGCTGTTTTAAACTTGCGGGGTGAAAAGAATTGCCACTGGTTTTCTTCCAATTCGTTTTCTTATAGAATCTCTTTGAGAAGTCAAAAAAAAAAAGGGCAGCATACATAGCTAGCACCTTTAAGGCATGAACAATCTGCTCCCTGCATGCATGTACTTTGAATGCCAAACAGAGGTGATAATGGCTGTCAAAAAAGCACAATGGTGCCATGTGCATGGTCTGGTCTGGTCACTCAATAGAGCTGCTTTCACACAGACGGGGGTTCTGTGATGTGGCCCCAGCAACCTGCGTTCATTACCTCTGACGGACACACACACACACACACACCCTGCGTTCATTACCTCTGACGGATGGCCTGTGTCTGGGGGGTCAGCGTCCTTACCCATCATGCATCAGCAACCGGACAGCGGCTCTTGAAACAATCAATGACTATCCAATTAAGCTCAGCTTCATTTGACTATCTTCCTTCTCCTTTACTGCCTCACTGCCAGACTGTAGCCTTTTAGCTTTCACATAATATGGCTGCTGTATTCTGTTGTAAAAGCCCAATGAGAGAGAGAGACACACACACACACACACACACACACACACACACACACACACACATTTACATCACAATAGAGGTGTATATCCTTCAAAATAAACAAACACTCTGAAGAATAATTACAACGTTGGGTAAAAAGCTTGCTTTCACCCCACCCTGCTCTCTCACTTCCCACTTCCCACCCATCTTATCTCGTCTTTCGCCCTCAAATACACAAGTTATTTATTTCTTGTTGGAGATTCATTACTTGTTCCTGGCATACTTTGAATTGTAGTCTAAACTTAATAAATCCACCCTCTTTCTCCAATACCCACCCTCCTCCCCCAAAAAGTGCACGCTCCTTTCCTTCTTCCCCCGCTCTGAGTGGTGTGGTTTATTGTTGATCGTGCTTGCAGCTTGCAGAACAAAGCACCAGAGAGGAAGAGCTAAGGAAAGAGAGGAAGAGAGTTGAAGAGAGAAAGAGACCCGAAGAGAGCGAGAGAGAGAGCTGAAGAGATAGAGTCCTGAGGAGAGAGAGAGAGCTGAAGAGAGAAAGAGACCTAAATAGAGTGATAGAGAGCTGAAGAGAGAAAGAGACCTGAAGAGAGAGAGCTGATGAAAGAAAGAGACCTGAAAAGAGAGAGCGAGCTGAAGAGAGAAAGAGACCTGAAGAGAGAGAGAG
>NC_036854.1:38016539-38070063 GCF_002910315.2 Salvelinus sp. IW2-2015
ACACAGAGAAACAGAGAGTGGGCAGAGCAATATGTTCCCTGTGGGGGGGGGGGGGGGGGGGGGGTGTGTTCGCCTGTGAGCGTATATTACTGATGAGGTGTGTTAACTGTGTGTGTGTGTGTGTCAGTGTGTTTGTGTGCGTTTGTTTCTCTGTGTGCGTGCATGTGTGTCTGTGTGTGTGCCCGACTGCTCCCCCTTCTCCTTAGGCAGTAATCAGAGACTGGGCCCGGCTGGGCTGTAACTCTGAGAGGTTGCTCTGCTCACACAAAGAGCTCTACCTACCGCTCTCCTCTCCTCTCCACCCACCAGAGCCTGGTGATTATACAGCCTAGCCCCCCACGCAGTGGACCTGACCAGGGAAGGGATGGGGCTGGGGGCAGTGTGCTAGCTCAATCATAGATGGGAGGGGAGGCGGAGGTACTGGGGCCATGGAGAGGACAAACCCACACTACAACACCACTTCCTTTCCCACTTCCCACCGCTTCCCTTTACAGCCACACACAACAAGTGCCTGATCATAACACAGTTCTTCAGAGCAATGTTCCACAGCATGACGCAAGTAGCTGAACATGACATGGAATGATTGTCAGAACACAATAGGCCATACTCTCCCACAGCGTATCATATCGTACAGAAAAGCACTCAGTGATGCCACCAACGATGCAAGGAAACATTTACATGTAAATAAAACCACTACTATACCAGCTCAGTAAAACAACCAATTTCACAACATATACTGTACATGCTGAAAAGGCACTCTCCTATTCTTATTTTTTGTCAATGGGGAATAGGATTGAATCCATTCTGACCCCAAATTACAGGAAAACCCTTGAGTTGAAATTGCACGCCTAAATTGCAAGTCTCTCTCTGACATACTGCAGTGTGACTTGTGTGTGTGTGTGTGTGTGTGTGAAACTGGGGATCTCTCTAGATACTGTATAATGTGAACAGACAATAGAAAACATGGTATGTATCTGAATATTCATGTGAGTATCATTTACCATGTACATGTCCTATGCAATGCAGCTATTTGCTTACATTTTGAAACTGAGGTGGGGGGAGAAAATCAATATGTTGTCAAGACAGCTGGAATCAATTCATGCATTTTATAAAAAATTTATGGTAAATGTGCCATATCTTTAGTAGAATATAATTTGTTCATACCTTGAAGCACTCCTTGAATATACCATATTTTAATACCTGTGGACCATGCAGGCTAAACTTGAATCACCCCAGACTTAACCAAGCCTACAACATCCTACCATCATACCATTAGAACATCATACCATTAGAACATCATACCATTAGAACATCATACCATTAGAACATCATACCATTAGAACATCATACCATTAGAACATCATACCATTAGAACATCATACCATTAGAACATCATACCATTAGAACATCTCCAACCTCACCAGGGCAATTGGCCACATTGTTAAAAAAATCCTGTTGTTTTCATGGTAACTTACTTGCAGCCAGTTACCTGTAAGTTACTGTAAAAAAAAAAGTACAGAATTTACAGTACTTTTTTAAACTTTTTTCAATTTTTCCCCCCAGTAAATTACAGGTAACTGGCTGCCAGTAAGTTACTGTAAAAAAAAACAGGATTTCTTTTTACAGTGCACATAAACACAGCTTTCCACCATTAGAGTGAATAAAAATGCTCTCTAGTTTCATTCAGTGTAGTGCTCTGTCTGGAGACTGAGTTGTGCTGTTTGAATCCTTAACCAACGCCATTAGTCAGTGTTTGATATGACAGGTGGGGCTAAGTGATATCTGGTCTGTCCTGTGCCGACAGACTCTCTGTGGTCTCCGAGGGTGACTGGACTAAACACCTCCTTCCACACAGATTAGTGTTCCATGCACTGTGCAGTCTGGGGCTGTGTCTCAAATGGCACCCTATTCCCTATATAGTGCACTACTTTTGAGCAGGGCCCATAGTGCATTAGAGAGGGAATAGTGTGCCTTTTGGGACAGACAGGGAATGTTGTGCTGAAATTGGGTCTGGAGCTGGCTCAGGGCCGGGAGAGAATCAGATGAACAAGGAACCAGGGATGGTCTGGAATTCACTCCTCTTATTATAAGCCTGCCAAACAGATTGATCAGGGGATGGTTTACGGGAGTTAGGGGGTGTTCTTTGGCCTGGATGGGGGATAATTTCCATCTCCCTGCTCCTAACTAGCAGGTCATCTCGTACAAGGATCTCCTGACTGTATTCAGACTTCCATTTTCAGATGTGTGTACAGTGTATGTATGTGTGTATTTGGGGCATGGGGATTGATCCGTAGCATAGTCCTTTCCCTTTTCTTCTCTGTGCGTGTGTGTGTGTGATCGCAACACAGTGCCAGAAAAGGGTGTAGTAGGGGATTACAGCACTTTTTCAATTTCCGACGCAAAGTATCATAAGCTATTTCTGAAAGCACACATAGGCCGTTTGTGAAAGCAGGCTTTGGGGAGTCAGGTTTTTGCCAGGCTGAATAACAATCAGCCTGTGGCCCCCACCTGCTTGCTGCTGCTGCTGCTCCTTGCCTCCTAGTGGTGTCCCAAATGGCACCTTGTTCCCTATGGGCCCTTGTCAAAAGCAGTGTACAACATAGGGTGCAATTTGGGACACATGTCCATTTTCTAATGCCCTAGCTCCTGTCTCTAATGTCCTAGCTAATGTCTCTAGTGCCCTAGCTCTAGTCTCAAGTGCCCTAACTCTAGTCTCTAGTGCCCTAGCTCCAGTCTCTAGTGCCCTAGCTCCAGTCTCTAGTGCCCAAGCTCCTGTCTCTAATGCCTTAGCTCCAGTCTCTAGTGTCCTAGCTCCAGTCTCTAGTGACCTATCTCCAGTCTCTAGTGCCCTAGCTTCAGTCTCTAGTGCCCTAACTCTAGTCTCTAGTGCCCTAGCTCCTGTCTCTAGTGCCCTAGCTCCTGTCTCTAGTGCCCTAGCTCCAGTCTCTAGTGCCCTAGCTCCAGTCTCTAGTGCCCTAGCTCTAGTCTCTAGTGCCCTAGCTCTAGTCTCTAGTGCCCTAGCTCCAGTGCTCTAGCTCCTGTCTCTAGTGACCTAGCTCCAGTCTCTAGTGCCCAAGCTCCTGTCTCTAGTGCCCTCGCTCCTGTCTCTAGTGATCTAGCTCCAGTCTCTAGTGTCCTAGCTCCAGTCTCTAGTGCCCTTGCTCCTGTCTCTAGTGCTCTAGCTCCAGTCTCTAGTGCCCTTGCCCCTGTCTCTAGTGCTCTAGCTCCAGTCTCTAGTGCCCTTGCTCCTGTCTCTAGTGCTCTAGCTCCAGTCTCTAGTATCCTAGCTCCAGTCTCCATTTCCATAGCTCATATCTCTAGTGCCCTAGCTCCAGTTTATAATTCCCTAGCTCCAGTCTCTAGTGCCCTAGCTCCAGTTTATAATTCCCTAGCTCGTCTCTAGTGCCCTAGCTCCAGTTTATAATTCCATAGCTCATATCTCTAGTGCCCTAGCTCCAGTTTATAATTCCATAGCTCATATCTCTAGTGCCCTAGCTCAAGTTTATAATTCCCTAGCTCCAGTCTCTAGTGCCCTAGCTCCAGTGCTCTASTTCCAGTTTCTAGTGCCCTAGCGCCTGACTCCAGTGTCTAAGTCTTTAAACTTCTAAGCAGCCCACTGCCTCCTCAGTGGTAGGAGTAGGCTCCACACACAGTGCTGTTCATATACTGTATATAACGTTCCGTTTCTAATCACACTGGACTCCAAGTGTATTGGCCAATCAATCAATCACTCCAATCTTAATTCCAACCCTCAGATGTCCACAGACTAACCAATCTTTCCCAGTACACTACCATTTTACTCTTTCCTTTTTCAATACATCCTTCTATTTCACAGGCTGACTGTTATCACACGAGTGCACAGACATATGCACCCACACGCATGCGTACACTGACACTCTTAAAGGTTTTCAGATTTCAATTTCAGTTCTATTTGCAGTGCATTCAGAAAGCATTCGGACCCCTTGACCACATTTTGTTACGTTATAGCCGTATTCTATAATCGCTTTCCCTCATAAATCTACACACAATACCCCATAATGACAAAGCAAATGTATTTATTTTAAATAAAATAAAAATAAATTGTATTACAAATAAAAAACAGTAATATGACATTTACATAAGTATTCAGACCATTTAATCAGTACTTTGTTGATGCACCTTTGGCAGCGATTACAGCCTTGAGTCTTCTTGGGTATGACGCTTGGCACACCTGTATATGGGGAGTTTCTCTCATTCTTCTCTGCAGATCCTCCAAGCTCTGTCAGGTTGGATGGGGAGTGTCCCTTCACAGTTATTTTCAGGTCTCTCCAGAAATGTTAGATCGGGTTCAAGTCCAGGCTCTGGCTGGGCCACTCAAGGACATTCAGAGCCTTGTACAGAAGCCACTAATGCTATGTCTTGGCTGTGTGCTTAGGGTCATTGTCCTGTTAGAAGGTGAACCTCCGCCCCAGTCTGAGGTCCTGAGAGCTCTGGAGCAGGTTATCATCAAGGATCTCTCTGTTATTTGCTCTATTCATCTTTCCCTTGATCCTGACTAGTGTCCCAGTCCCTGCTGCTGAAAAACATCCCCACAGCATGATGCTGCCACCACCATGCTTCACCGTAGGGATGGTGCCAGGTTTCCTCCAGATGTGAAGCTTGACATTCAGGCCAAAGAGTTGAATCTTGGTTTCATCAGACCAGAGAATCTTGTTTCTCATGGTCTGAGAGTCCTTTAGCGGCCTTTTAGCAAACTCCAAGGGGGCTGTCATGTGKCTTTTACTGAGGAYTGYCTTCCGTCTGGCCACTCTACCAAAAAGGCCTGATTGGTGGAGTGCTGTAGAAATGGTTGTCCTTCTGGAAGGTTCTCCCATCTCCACAGAGGGCCTCTGGGTTCTTGCTCACCTACCTGACCAATGCCCTTCTCCCCCGATTGCTCAGTTTGGCCGGGCAACCAGCTCTAGGAAGAATCTTGGTGGTTCCAAACTTCTTCCATTTAACAATGATGGAGGCCACTGTGTTCTTGGGGACTTTCAATGCTGKAGACATTTTTGGCACCCTTCCTCAGATCTGTGCCTCGATACAATCCTGTCTCAGAGCTCTACGAACAATTCCTTCCACCTTATGGCTTGGTTTTTGCTCTGACATGCACTGTCAACTGTGGGACCTTATATAGACAGATGTGTGCTTTTCCAAGTCATGTCCAATAAATAGAATTTACCACAGGTAGCTCAATTTTGAGTCTCATAGCAAAGGGTCTGAATACTTATGTAAATAAGGTATTCATGTTTTTTTTTATATATATATACATTTGCAAACATTTCTAAAAACRGACAATGACAAAGCAAAAACTTGCTTAGTCATAATGGTGTAGATTGATGAGGAAAAAAGTTAATTGAATACATTTTAGAATAAGGCCATAACGTAACAAAATGTGGAAAAACATCAAGGGGTCTGAATACTTTCCGAATGCACTGTAGGTGTGGAGGCGCACTGATTGGAATCATCCTTGTTGGTCAGGATGTGTTGCACCTGTCGCCTCATTAGTCAGTCACAGCTGATATTTAAGAGTTGCAGAGCCAATGCTCCAGTTGGAATGGGAGATGTTGGAAGAGCTAGACCACTGTTTAGCTCTCCCGGTTTCTTTTGAGCYAGGATTTTTTGTTTCTTATTGGGGAATGTAACAAAATGGGGGCACGTCCGGGATCTTGTGTCCCAGGATTGTGGTAGGTGCTCAAATCCCTCTGAAGCAGTGGAAAGTTGCAAAAAAAAAACTGATGGACTTCCATTTGGGAGCGTTTGTGGTGAACCTTACTTGGGAGATACTGGATAAATGTACAAAGGATAATCTGTTCATCATTGCAAAGCATGTCCTGCAAACTGGACAGAACTGAGTACTGCAACTTTATTTTGCCGCGGCCATAACATGACCTCTCTGAAAGGCACAACAGTTCACAAGAGTGAACGTAATGGCCTGTCTGGCCTTGTGCTCCTTCTCAATTGAGTCTCTTCCATACAGAATCAGACACTATTTGTAATGACAACCCTTGGGTTGTGATGAATAGATGGCTTGGCTATACAATGAAACTGTGTGAAGGATGTGAGTGCAATAAAATACTCAATTGTATGGAACTGACTTGACTCCTCCAAGAGAGATGTGTGGGGTTTGGTTAACTATAGTAAAACGAGGACCATTCAGACAAGTGGGGACATTTTGCCGGTCCACACAATGAAAAATGCATTTTTAGTGGTTAGGGTTCAAATTAGGGTTATGTTTAGTTTTGGGGTTAAGGTAAGCATTAGGTTAAGGGTTAGGGAAAATAGGATTTTGAATGGAAATCAATTGTTTGGTCCCCACAAGGATAGTAAAACAAACAAAATCAAATCAAAGGTTATTGGTCGCATACACATTTTTCAGACGTTATGGTCTGACGTTATGGTCTGCTGCACCAGACGTTATCGTCTGGTGCAGCAAAATGCTTATGCTTCTAGCTCCAACAGTGTAGTATACCTAACAATACACACAAAAGTAAGGAATTAAGAAATATAAGAATGAGCAATGTCAGAGTCCGGAATATATGATGATGTGTATGGACATTTTACAGTATGAATAGAAAAGGTGTGTACAGCAGTAGTTAAATAGGATGAGCCATGACTAAAATACAGTATATACAGATGAAATGGGTAAAACAGTATGCAAACATTACACATTGTGGGTGTGTGTACGCGCCCGTGCATTCTTGCGTGCAAGAGTGAGAGAGGATATAGCCTAGCCATGCCACTCGTTTTGCTTTTGGCATATTGTTGATATTAAAAGTTAATTGTTCTGGCAATTTCATCTTCCTGGCTGCGTGCAGGGTTGCCTTTAGCCGGCGTGTCATTACTGCCCCTGTCATATGGAATCTTCCTGCACCTATCAGGAGGAGCTCACCTTTGACCCTGGGAGATAATAGGATGATGAAAACTGAAAAGACATGACAAACTTAAAGATTTCCCCCCCTCCACCTGAATAGCCTCTGTGACCCTGACAGGCTAAAAAATGGGCCAGGCTGACATTTGAGATTTAACAACAGAGGCGGGCTCTTTCAAGGCATGCTTGTCTCCTCCTGTGTCTTAGCCTACTACTGCACATAATTCAGCCAAAGAATCAACGGGTAAAGAAGAGAACTAGAGCCCCATCCCTCCATTCCTTCTTCATCTCGAGCAGTGTTAAGACTACACACCACTAGTGCAATAGAAATCACTGCCGCTTATTTCATGAAAATAAACCTCCAACATGATTCTTCTCAGTGTACTGTACTCCCTGATTAGTTAAGGACTCTTTGCAGCAGGTCAGTGTGTGGATGAATGTTGATTTCCAGACCTGCGGATCACTGCCGCTTATTTCATGAAAATAAACCTCCAACATGATTCTTCTCAGTGTACTGTACTCCCTGATTAGTTAAGGACTCTTTGCAGCAGGTCAGTGTGTGGATGAATGTTGATTTCCAGGCCTGCGGAGTTGGACCACATGGGTTATTTTGTTCGCTGCTCTTTGATTTGTTGAATTGCTCTGTTTTCTCTGTGAACAAGGTGGTCGGGCACTTCAGTCGACATGCAGACAGGGGCTAATAAAGCATTCACATTGATATATGCTGTGCTATGCTCCAGCCAGCCCGGGCTGCCAGTGTTTTTAATGAATTCATTGGGTCTGCATGTTACTGTGGTAAAAAACAACACCATATCATTAGGTACATGTAATGAGGCCTCCCCATCAGGACTGCTTTTAAATAATTCACCAATCAATGATATTTTCAAAAGAGCACACAGTTTAAATGCCTTGTAGACAAGATACTTTACATTCTCATATATGTGATGATCTCATTTTAATTGCATGTCCCCAAGGCCATGGCTGACTGGATAGGTAGCAGTGGAGAAGCATTGAATATCTTATTATGAACCGTGTGTTACAGCAGTACAGATGTAGGATTTTAATTTGATCACCCTGTTGCAAGAGAACTTTCCTGCAATGCAGGGAATTTAAAACGTGTAGTGCATGTGAGGTTTAAAGGCTTCTGAAGTTTGTAATTTCAGACTTGATTTTCCCTAATGAAAAATCTATCATACCGAACAAAAATGTCCATTAATTATAATCTACATAATAATTCACATTTCCTGTTGCTGTAGGATTATTTTCCTGCTGTTGCAAACTGACTCAAATTAAGATCCTTCATCTGTACCTCACATAGAATTCTGGTCCCGGTTTCCCAAAAGCATCTTAAGGCCAAGTTAATCGTTAGAACCTTTGTAGGAGCATCGTTAAATCTCCGAGCTGTTTCCCAAAACCAGAGTTATTAAAGTTGCACTTGAAAACGCTCGTAATCTAACGCTGCCTCAGACCACTCGTAGAACAGCTGAGTGCATCGCTAGATGCTTCTTTAACCTCCCGTGTCACTTTATAAACAGAAGGTCACCGCTAAACATAGAATCACATGGTTTATCAATCTCTATGTGACCACCGATAACGTCAGAATCAAGTTGGCTATAGTACAAATACAATGTTGCCAATGTCTTTGCAATTGATACAAACCACTGACATATAAAAATATGCTTGAAATGAAAACTAAGATGACATGAACAGTAGGCTATAGACCTATTTCAGTCATATTGAAATACATTTAATCTTCAATCAATTGAGTTCTATTTTGCTACTTGTAGGCTACTGTCTAAGTTGCCTCAATATATTTCATGATGTCTAGCCAAACATGTGCACAATAAATTGGTGATTTAGTGCCTTTTTATTGTGTAACCATTAGAATAAGCCGCCTCAATATTTGCAGCCGTAGGTGATAACATCTCTCTAGGAGCTGATCCGTCATCAGTATTGTGAAATAATTCTAATGTTAAGGAAATATTTGAATGGAGAAAGCTGATCTGAGAGCAGCGATCCCTTTTTRTCTCTCGATCCTATCAGTATCGACACATGCTCGAACGACGCACGTAGTGACTGTTAATTCTCTCTGCGTGGTGTTTTGGGAAACACGTGTTACACCTTCGGCCGTTGTAGAAAAGATGCATTGTTAAAACACTCGTAAGCCTAAGTTCCATTGCTATCGGCAAACCAGGTCCTTGACTGGCGCTAAATGTTGTATTCAATCATATGATGCTGTGTTTTGCATCATATGATTCTAATCAAATCAAATCAAATTTTATTTGTCACATACACATGGTTAGCAGATGTTAGTGCGAGTGTAGCGAAATGCTTGTGCTTCTAGTTCCGACCATGCAGTAATATCTAACAAGTAACCTAACAATTTCACAACAATGACCTTTTACACACAAGTGTAAAGGAATGAATAAGAATATGTACATATAAATATATGGATGAGCGATGGCTGAACGGCATAGGCAAGATGCAGTATATACATATGAGATGAGTAATGTAGGGTATGTAAACATTATATTAAGTGGCATTGTTTAAAGTGACTAGTGATACATTTATTACATCCAATTTTTAATTATTAAAGTGGCTAGAGATTTGAGTCAGTCCGTTGGCAGCAGCCACTCAATGTTAGTGATGGCTGTTTAACAGTCTGATGGCCTTGAGATAGAAGCTGTTTTCAGTCTCTCGGTCCCAGCTTTGATGTACCTGTACTGACCTCGCCTTCTGGATGATAGCGGGGTGAACAGGCAGTAGCTCGGGTGGTTGTTGTCCTTGATGATCTTTWTGGCCTTCCTGTGACATCGGGTGGTGTAGGTGTCCTGGAGGGCAGGTCGTTTTTTGCTCAGTTGCCGTACCAGGCGGTGATACAGCCCGACAGGATGCTCTCGATTGTGCATCTGTAAAAGTTTGTGAGTGTTTTTGGTGACAAGCCAAATTTCTTCAGCCTCCTGAGGTTGAAGAGGCGCTGTTGCACCTTCTTCACCACACTGTCTGTGTGGGTGGACTATTTCAGTTTGTCTGTGATGTGTACGCAGAGGAACTTAAAACTTTCCACCTTCTCCACTACTGTCCCGTCGATGTGGATAGGGGGGTGCTCCCTCTGCTGTTTCCTGAAGTCCACGATCATCTCCTTTGTTTTGTTGACGTTGAGTGTGAGGTTATTTTCCTGACACCACACTCTAAGGGCCCTCACCTGCTCCCTGTCTGCTGTCTCGTCGTTGTTTTGTAATCAAGCCTACCACTGTAGTGTCGTCTGCAAACTTGATGATTGAGTTGGAGGCGTGCATGGCCACGTAGTCATGGGTGAACAGGGAGTACAGGAGAGGGCTGAGAACGCACCCTTGTGGGGCCCCAGTGTTGAGGATCAGCGGGGTAGAGATGTTGTTTCCTACCCTCACCACCTGCGGGCTTCCCGTCAGAAAGTCGAGGATCCAGTTCCTCCTGTCCAGATGGGTTAAGTCAGTGTGCAGTGTGATTGTGATTGCGTCGTCTGTGGACCTATTGGGGCGGTAAGCAAATTGGAGTGGGTCTAGGGTGTCAGGTAGGGTGGAGGTGATATGATCATTGACTAGTCTCTCAAAGCACTTCATGACGGAAGTGAGTGCTACGGGGCAATAGTCGTTTAGCTCAGTTACCTTAGCTTTCTTGGGAACAGGAACAATGTTGGCCCTCTTGCAGCATGTGTGAACAGCAGACTGGGATAGGGACTGATTGAATATGTCCGTAAACACACCAGCCAGCTGGTCTGCACATGCTCTGAGGACGCAGCTAGGGATGCCGTCTGGGCCGGCATCATACAGGGATGATATCTGTATTTTGGAAGTTAAATATCTTGAAAACTTGATTGATGACAAGCAAAACATTGTGGGACTCTGCCAACAATGGACTAATGAAACAAATACACAACAATTATTTTGGGGTGCAATTTTCCTTAACCAATAGACTACCTGTGTCACGATCCACTTTTCATTTTCCATTTGTTTTGTCCTTGTCTTACACACCTGGTTTCAATCCCCCAATTACTTGTTCATTATTTACCCTCTGTTCCCCGATGTTTGTTTGTGAATGATTGTTTATTGTATTGCGGTCCGTTATTTGTGGCCTTGGATTTATTGACGTGTATTGTGATTATTGTTGAGTAAAATTGCGTACATTACTCATATCTGCTGTCCTGCGCCTGACTCATCTACACCAGCTACACACAGATGCATTACAGAATCACTCACCCGAAATGGAGTCAGCAGGAGCAGCTCACTGTCTGCCAACTGATTTAACTTGTAATATATGCTGGCTCATTTCCTGTTTCAAATTTGTTACGTGGAACGTATATATTTCCCAAATTGACCTTCTCCTGTAACATACAGTATATGTATGTAACACATGTAAGCCCTTTACTATTTACTATGTAAGCCCTTTATCAGCAGGAGCTGACCCTTTGGCGGTCGAGGAGCGCGTCCAGCAGCACGCGACCATGTTGCAACGTCTGGGCACTGCCATGGATCGCGTGCTGCAGATGATGGATAGATGGGAGAGAGAAGGAGGTCTTCCAACGCCTCCACCAGCCCCACTACAGCAGGCCCCACTGCCACCCCTCCTTCACCCGGTACCAGGATTTGGCTCGCGCTCCCGAGGGAGTATGATGGGACGGCTGTCGGATGCCAGGGGTTCCTACTCCAGCTGGAACTCTACCTGGCGACCGTCCACCCGGCTCCTTCGGGATGTGAGAGCGTGTCCTCCCTCGTCTCCTGCCTCTCAGGCAAAGCCCTGGAGTGGGCCAACGGCGTGTGGAGTGAGGGAGACGCGGCGTTGGACCATTACGCAGAGTTCAGTTTTCGACTACCCACCTGAGGGTCGAGCGGCGGGTGAACGTCTGTTCCACCTGAGGCAGGGGACGAGGAGCGCGCAGGATTTCGCTTTGGACTTCCGGACCCTGGCCGCCAGTGCGGGATGGAACGACAGGGCACTGATCGATCACTACCGGTGCAGTCTGCGCGAGGACGTCCGTCGGGAGTTGGCCTGCCGAGACACCACCCTCACGTTGGACCAGCTGGTGGACCTGTCCATCCGGCTGGACAACCTGCTGGCTACCCGCGGACGTCCGGATCGGGGCCTGTCAATTCCATCCCCCAGCAACTCCGCTCCAACGCCCATGGAGCTGGGAGGTGGTGTGATTAGGGCGACCGGAGGAGGGGTCATTCCCATCTGTGGCCACAGAGGGGACACTGCTGGTCGGTGCTGGGGAGGTTCCCCAGGGAGTAGAGGTGGCAGGCGGAGCACTGGTGGATCATCTCAGGTGAGTAGGCACACACCTCACCCAGAGCCCCCTGTTGCTCACATGTATGTGTTTATTAAATTTCCTGAGTTTTCCCCGCATTCCCAGCATAAGGCGCTTGTAGATTCAGGCGCAGCTGTGAATTTTATTGACCGTTCATTTGCCCGTAGTTTAGGGATCCCCCTTGTTCCTGTGGATATGCCCTTCCCTGTGCACGCCCTAGATAGTTGACCATTAAGGTCAGGGCTGATAAGGGAGGCCACCGCTCCACTAGGCATGGTTACGCAGGAGGGTCACAAGGAGAGAATCAGTCTCTTCCTTATTGATTCTCCTGCGTTTCCCGTGGTGCTGGGCCTACCCTGGTTGGCTTGTCATGACCCCACTATTTCGTGGCAACAGAGGGCTCTCAAGGGGTGGTCACGAAAGTGCTCAGGGAGGTGTGTAGGGGTTTCCATCGGTGCGACTATGGTGGAAAGTCCAGACCAGGTCTCCACCGTGCGCATCCCCTCAGAATATGCTGATTTGGCTCATGCCTTCTGTAAGAAGAGGGCGACTCAATTACCACCCCATCGACGGGGGGATTGTGCGATAAATCTCCTGGTAGACGCAGCACTTCCCAGGAGTCACGTGTATCCTCTGTCACAGGAGGAGACGGCGGCTATAAAAACATATGTCTCTCCCTGCCTGGGGCAGGGATACATTCGGCCCTCCACTTCACCTGCCTCCTCGAGTTTCTTTTTTGTGAAGAAGGATGGAGGTCTGCGCCCGTGGATTGACTATCGGGGTATCAATCAGATCACTGTGAGGTACAGCTACCCGCTGTCTCTCATCGCCAGTGCGATCGAGTCAATGCACGGAGTGCGCTTCTTCACAAAATTGGATCTCAGGAGCGCTTACAACCTGGTGCGTATCCGGGGGGGGGGGGCGAGTGGAAGACGGTAGTACCACCTTAGTACCACCTCAGGACACTATGAGTACCTCGTCATGCCGTATGGGTTGATGAATGCTCCATCAGTCTTCCAGTCCTTTGTTGACGAGATTTTCCGGGACCTGCACGGGCAGGGTGTAGTGGTGTATATCGATGACATTCTGATATACTCCGCTACATGCGCCGAGCATGTGTCCCTGGTGCGCATGGTGCTTGGTCGACTGTTGGAGCATGACCTGTACGTCAAGGCTGAGAAATGTCTGTTCTTCCAACAGTCCGTCTCCTTCCTAGGGTACCGCATTTCCACGTCAGGTGTGGAGATGGAGAGTGACCGCATTTCAGCCGTGCGTAATTGGCCGACTCCCACCACGGTAAAGGAAGTGCAGCGGTTCCTAGGGTTTGCCAACTACTACCGGAGGTTTATCCGGGGCTTTGGTCAGGTAGCGGCTCCCATTACCTCACTGCTAAAGGGGGGACCGGTGCGACTGCAGTGYTCGGCTGAGGCGGACAGGGCTTTTGGTCACCTGAGGGTTCTGTTAACCTCGGCTCCCGTGCTGGCTCATCCGAATCCCTCTTTGGCGTTCATAGTGGAGGTGGATGCGTCCGAGGCTGGGATAGGAGCCGTGCTCTCTCAGCGCTCGGGTACGGCACCGAAGCTCCGCCCCTGTGCCTTCTTTGCAAAGAAGCTCAGCCCGGCAGAGCAAAACTATGATGTGGGGGACCGGGAGCTGTTGGCTGTTGTCAAGGCGTGGAGGTGTGGAGACATTGGCTTGAGGGGGCGAGACACCCTTTTCTCATCTGGACTGACCACCGCAATCTGGAGTACATCCGGGCGGCGAGGAGACTGAACCCTCGCCAGGCAAGGTGGGCCATGTTTTTTACCCGTTTTGTATTCACCCTGTCCTACCGACCAGGTTCCCAGAACGCTAAGGCAGACGCACTGTCCCGGATGTATGACACAGAGGAGCGGTCCATGGATCACACTCCCATACTCCCGGCKTCTTGCCTGGTGGCACCAGTAGTGTGGGAGCTGGACGCGGACATCGAGTGGGCGTTACGTACAGAGCCCACTCCTCTCCAGTGTCCAGCTGGGCTTCTGTACGTTCCGTCTGCTGTCCGCGACCGGTTGATCTATTGGGCCCACACGTCACCCTCCTCTGGTCATCCTAGCATCGGTCGGACAGTGCGCTGTCTTAGTGGGAAGTACTGGTGGTCCACCTTGGCCAAGGACGTGAGGGTTTATGTTTCCTCCTGCTCGGTGTGCGCCCAGTGCAAGGCTCCCAGGCACCTGCCCAGAGGGAAGTTACAACCCCTACCCGTTCCACAACGGCCYTGGTCGCACCTGTCGGTGGACTTCCTGACGGATCTTCCTCCCTCACAGGGCAACACCACGATCCTGGTCGTTGTGGATCGGTTTTCTAAGTCCTGCCGTCTCCTCCCTTTATCCGGTCTCCCTACGGCCCTACAGACTGCGGAGGCCCTGTTCACTCACGTGAGGCGGCAGAAGGCGAGCGCCGACCGTCACCGCAGTGAGGCCCCGGTGTTTGCACCGGGGGACCGGGTCTGGCTCTCTGACCCAAAACCTGCCCCTCCGCCTGCCCTGCTGGAAGCTGGGCCTGCGGTTTGTGGGGCCATTCGAAGTCCTGAGGAGACTYAACGAGGTATGCTACAGGTTACAGCTTCCCCCAGATTACAGTATTAATCCCTCGTTCCATGTGTCTCTCCTCAGGCCGGTGGTGGCTGGTCCACTCCAGGAGTCTGAGGTGCGGGAGGTTCCCCCACCCCCTCTGGACATCGAGGGGGCCCCGGCGTATGCTGTTCGAGCAATCCTTGACTCGAGGCATTGGGCGAGGGGCCTTCAGTACCTCGTGGAGTGGGAGTGATACGGTCCGGAGGAGAGATGTTGGGTGCCGGTGGAGGACGTCTTGGACACTTCGTTGCTGCGGGAGTTCCACCGTCTCCATCCGGATCGCCCTGCGCCTCGTCCTCCGGGTCGTCCCCGAGGTCGGTGTCGGTGCGCTGCTGGAGCCGCGCGTCAAGGGAGGGGTACTGTCACTTCCGCCGAAGTCGGTCCCTCTTCTTGTTTGGGCAGCATTCAGCGGTCGACGTCACCGGCCTTCGAGCCATCGCCGATCCACTTTTCATTTTCCATTTATTTTGTCCTTGTCTTACACACCTGGTTTCAATCCCCCAATTACTTGTTCATTATTTACCCTCTGTTCCTCCATGTTTGTTTGTGAGTGATTGTTTATTGTATTGCGATCCGTTATTTGTGGCCTTGGATTTATTGACGTGTATTGTGATTATTGTTGAGTAAAATTGTGTACATTGCTCATATCTGCTGTCCTGTGCCTGACTCATCTACAACAGCTACACACAGACGCATTACAACCTGCCACCCTTATACTTATAGTACACACCCTTACCACTGGGCACAAACTTGTTGGAACAACGTTGTTTCAATGTAATTTGTCAACGTATTGTGACTTTGAATCTATGTTTGAAACACATTTGGATTTGCAAAACGTCATCGACCAGTACTGTTTTCATTTCATTTCAACCAGTGTTGCAAACATTGAAATTAGGGTATAACTTCAACTTAAATACAATGACTTAACCTTGACAATGACTTAAGGTTGTTACATCAATCTAATTTCAACTTAATCATCAAAACTACACAGAACAAAAATATAAACGCAACATGTAAAGTGTTGGTCCTATGTTTCATGAGATGAAATAAAAGATCCCAGAAATGTTCCATGCGCACAAAAAACGCATTTCTATTTTTTTTTTTATCACAAATGGTTTTACATCCCTGTTAGTGAGCATTTCTCCTTTGCCAAGATAATCCATCCACCTGACAGGTGTGGCATATCAAGAAGCTGATTAAACAGCATGATCATTACACAGGTGCAACTTGTGCTTGGGACAATAAAAGGGCACTCTAAAATATGCAGTTTTGTCCCACAACACAATGCCACAGATGTCTCAAGTTTTGAGGGAGTGTGCAATTGGCATGCTGACTGCAGCAATGTCCACCAGAGCTGTTGCCAGAGAATTTAATGTTATTTTCTCTACTATAAGCCGCCTCCAACGTCGTTCCGGCAATTTGGCAGTATGTCTAACCGGTCTCACAATCGCAGACCCTTGCACTTGAAAAATGTGTCTTGTCAACCTGTTCGCAACGTCGTCTGAAAAATGCACCCTATTGACCTGATTGCCTTATTAATATGAGTAGCCTACGATAATTAACACAGTGGACAACCAATGTCAAGTAAATCAATCCCTGTGGAGAAGAACACAATCGCTGAAGAGGTAAGACGCAATCATTTTGAGACCTATAAATGCAAATGGAACTTAATTTGACTGTTTGTTGAACTACTGCAATTTAGCTATGGTTTATCATAAACCGTGGCCTAAATTCCATACGTATGTTTTAGCTCTGGCAGAGTTTAGTGATAATGGAACATCTGACATTTCTACTGAAACGAATGTAGATTAGTTTGATCAAGTTAATGTAGATGATCTTGATTGACACCTCCAGTGTTTTAAGTGATCGTACTGAAAGTTTGTTTGATAGTGATGAGATTGAGAGGTCGTCTGGTAGTGATTGAAGGAGGATCTTCTCCAACCACAAAGGGTGGTATATGTGTGACACTGGCATCTTGGGCTAATGGAAACAACCTCCCCAGGGGTGCAGTAAGTAGTTTATTACATTTCAGAGAAGTGGGGCTTAATGTTCCAAGAGATGCAAAAAACACATAAGCATACGCCCAGAGAGTGCAACACTATTGTGAAATGTGAGGATGACTATGCATATTTTGGTGTTGAGCAGTATACAGTGATGATACCAGTATCGCGATAATCGTTAGTATCGTGGCAAGGAAACTAAACACAAAGCGGATTTAACTTCTTTAGGAAAACAGCCCTAATGTTGGAAACAAACATCATCATGTTGTCATCCAGAGTCACATTTATTTTCCAAGCTATAGCCAATGATATTTTACATACAGCAGGTTTTCAAAGGACCAAAGAGTTTGGTCTGCTTCGTGTAAAAAAAAAAATGCAATGAAAAAATATTGGGATACTGGTATCATCACAGCCCTAGTCAGTCATTACCATCTCACAATCAAAACTTTTCTTTGATGCACCAGTGTGAGCCATGCTAAAATGCATCAGATCCCATAGTAGATATTTTGCATGTGAAGGACGTCAGATTAAAGGCTCTTGGAAGTGTAGTGTTGCACTCTGACTGGACACTTCCAGAGAGAAATGATGGTAAATTCAATAACTTGGCCTACATGGCTAGCCATTAGGTAGCCCTTGATCATGACACTGTTCCATTACGTTACACATACGTCATTGGACGGCGGCATCTTCTGTAGAGGGGAGTTTAAAGTTCCCTGACGTTCGGTCTGAACATTAACATGCATCACTTGAGGTATGGTTTTGGAGGCATAAGGAGCTTCATATCAAAAGCCATATCGCAAGCGAATCATATTGACATTTCTAAACGTTAATACATAGAGTTGGGATTGTAGTTTACATGAGGCAGTCATGGGCGACACTAATGGCTGAGAACTGTAGGGAGAAGGCAGAATGTCGCCTAGCGTTTGAGAGCTAGCCATCAAGTAGATCTCCATTGATAGATGCTGGAGTTACTTGTATTTCCAGGTTTATGCATATGGTGTGCTTGGGTGTTATGAGGAGGATGTTCATTATTTTTTTCTTAAACATGGCCCTAGTACCATCAATCTCAACTCTGGACCATTTTTTTAATGTTCCGCTCTAATCAGGGACTGATTTAGACATGGGACACCCGGTGGGTACAATTAKRTATCAGGTAGAACAGAAATCCAGCAGGCTGCGGACCTCGTAGGGTAAGAGTTGAATACCACTMGGCCTAGAACATGCAGACTGTCTTCCTCTTAGAAAAACACGTTTCCAGAGGCTCTGATCTTCTTTTGAGGCTTATTGCCAAAGTGTCACTGGCAGGACTTGACCGATGGAAGTCCACTGAGTACAAGTAGTTCTTGCTCTACATGGGTCCCATGGTATGTATTTAAGGATGTTTCCACAAAGGTCTATGACCACTTTATGTCCCTCAGTGAAGGCATTTCAATTTTGCTTGATTCAGATGATGACAGGAGGAGGTATTACCTTGATTATGCCAAACAGATGATGATGCACTTTGTTGAGATGAGAAAGAGTGTCTATGTTGATGCAATTAGTGTACGATGCACATGGTCTCACTCACATGGCAGATGTTTCATTTCACAACTGCTCACTCAATGACCTTGACCACTCAGACTCCCGAGTGGCGCAGTGATCTAAAGCACTGCTTCTCAGTGCTAGAGTCGTCACTACAGACCCTGGTTTGATTCCAGGCTGTATCACAACCGGCTGTGATTGGGAGTCCCATAGGGTGGAGCYCAATTGGCCCAGCGTCGTCCGGGTTAGGGTTTGGCTGGAGTAGGCCGTCATCGTAAATAAGAATTTGTTCTTAACTGACTTGCCTAGTTAAATAAAGGTTAAAATATATTTGTTTAAATAAAGACCTCCTTGCTTTGTTTGAAAACCATTTGCAGTGGCTTAAACGTGCCATCAAAAGCCCACATAACGTCACACCCTAATCTGTTTCACCTGTCTTTGTGATTGTCTCCACCCCCTTCCAGGTGTCGCCCATCTTCCCCGTTATATCCTGTGTATTTATACCTGTGTTCTCTGTTTGTCTGTTGCCAGGTTGTCTTGTTTTTTCAAGTCAACCAGCAGTTTGTGTCTTAGCTCCTGCTTTTTTCAGTCTCTCTTTTCTCGCCCTCCTGGTTTTGACCCTTGCCTGTCCTGACTCCGAGCCCGCCTTCCTGACCACTCCGCCTGAGCCTGCCTGCCGACCTGTACCCCCCTCTGGATTACCGACCTCTGCCTGACCCTGAGCCTGCCTGCCGTCCAGTACTGTTGCCCCACCTCTGGTTTACTGACCCCTGCCTGCCTTGACCTGTCTATTGCCTGCCCCTGAGCCTGCCTGCCGACCGGTACCGTTGCCCCACCTCTGGTTTACTGACCCCTGCCTGCTTTGACCTGTCTATTGCTGACCTGAGCCTGCCTGCCGTCCGGTACCGTTGCCCCACTCTGGTTTACTGACCCCTGCCTGCCTTGACCTGTCTATTGCCTGACCCTGAGCCTGCCTGCGTCCGGTACGGTTGCCACCTCTGGTTTTCTGACCCCTGCCTGCCTTGACCTGTCTATTGCCTGACCCTGACCTGCTGCCGTCCAGTACGTTGCACCTCTGGTTTACTGGACCTGCCTGCCTTGACCTGTCTATTGCCTGTCCCTGTTGGAATATTAAACCATTGTTTATTCGATGTGGTCTGGGTCTTATCTTCATACCTGATACATAATCCATTGGTGCAAGTGACGAGGCTACTGTCTGAATCAAGCAAAGTGAAACGAATTCCCAAGAACATCCAAATATACATCAAGAATAACATGCTAGATGGTTGCTTCCTCCTCCAGGATTAAATATGCATTTGTCAAGTAAATGAGACGATGAAAACCTTGTCTGTGATGTCAATCACCACACTCAAACTGACATCTTCTACATTCTTCCATGTGCCTCCAAAGACTTAAATATCACAACGGTCTCAAATTCTGCTGAATAAATTATTTTCCCAAGGACCTCATTAGCTAGGCTGTATGCCCTATCATAGGCAAGATATAGTGATCCCTCTGCGGGTTTGCCAAGTAAAATAGATATATTAGAATAGTTTTGTTTGCAATTATAGCTTATATTATTTTGTCTATCTATTTCCGCAAGTTGTAATCTCAGAATGTGGGCCAGAGCAGTGTGGATGGGAAATGAGAAGGAAGGTGCTATTCCAGAGCGCTGGATCAAAGACCAAACTGTGTGGTGGCTCCCAAATCAATAAGACAATAAAGGATTGGTCCACACCCTCTCTGAAATGGAAGTCATTTCAGCTTCTGAGGATAAAACTGACATCTGGTAAATGTGTGATTAGAATCGCATGAGGAATGTAATCTACCTCCAGCACCTATTGTGTTCAAGTTGTGTAAGTACAGCAGGCTACTATGTCAATTACTAATCAACCCCTTGTCCCTAAACCCTAGCCTCTGAACAACCACTTTGTCTTTTGTTAGACTGGGAGGACATTTGATCCTATTACTTGAACTGATCTACAAGCATGTGGCTAGTGGGAAGTTAGCCTCAACCCAGATGGAATCAATCCATGTGTCACCATTTGTTAATGTAGTGAAACTAAGCTGAAATCCTTCTGGATTTCCAGGCTAATGGGTATGGCCTTGAGAGGGTAACTTTGACATGTTGTAGAATTTTTGTTTAAGGTTTGGTAATGTGTTGACTTAGTCTTCTTCCACTTCAATAAAACTTAAACACATGAGAAATGTGTGTAGAAACAGGCAACTCCTTAGTCTTAATCATTGAATTTGAGAAAGGTATTCTAATTGTAAAAACAATTGGCATGATGTTGTCCAATCTTTTATTGCAGAGAATCATATTGGTCTCTTACATGGCTTAACCCCGGAGCATTAGGGCTTGAGGTCTCCTTCTGCCTTAATTGAGGGATCCCCCTCACCAAATCGCTGCAAAGGATCAGACCCTTTTCCTGTGACAGACACAAGTATGAAACTCTCGATTTAGAATTTTGGTTGAAATTTTGGTAGACACTTGATTGTTGAGGTTGCCTAACAAATGTGTGTAAAGAAATATATAAAAWTCTGCTCCGACGCGCCAGAAATCCTATGCCAGAGACACCAAGAATCAAAGGCTAAAACTCCCTGCGAGCCACCAAGTATTGGTGGTGAGGATAAATGGCAAACTAAAACATCACGCAAGCCACCAAGTGATTAGTGAGGAGGACCCTTCACAACGTAAGCCAACACCTAGTTCTTGATCAATGTATTTGGGAAAGATATTCTAATTGTACCAAGAAATGCCATGATGTTGTCCAATATTTTACTGCAGAGAATCTTGAGCTTTCATGCTCTAGAGATAGGTCATGTGGGAGACCGCAGTCTCCTTTTGCCTCTTCAGATGAGATATCCCCCTTATCAAAGCACTGCAAAGGCTCAGACACTTTTCATATACCGGAAGCAAGTATGACATTTCTTTTTAAACCATTTTAAATGATATTGAAACTAGACTTATATTTGGAAGTGAACAAATTTTTAACTATTTTGTTTTCAGAATTAACAAAAAAAAGTCCTTTATCTCCTTTGTCAGATATGTGARCTTTTTAGAGGACAGTCGTCTGGTTGAGGAATTTGACTTCAACCTGAACGAGACAAAGGAAGATTTACTAAAGATAGAGGAGCAGCTAATGGTGAGAAATGAAATGTTTCATTGGTATGAGTTGAATGACATATTGCCATGTAGTACTAGATTTTAAAAATCCTGTACGTGTGTAATGCATTAGTGTCATTTTGTAAAATTACAGATATCTCAAAGCTGGGGGGAAGTCATCCTGGACCAGGTGAATAGAGCAATGCGCCGGTAAACTAGAACTATATTTGTTTCACTTCTAAATTAGTCCTGGTGTGTTGCTTATAAAGTACATATTTTGTGTTCTATATAGAACCCTGACAAATGGCCTCTTATCAACAATAAATATGAAAGGAAAGAGGGCCTTTGAGGACTCTAACCTTTGCAGCGTCATTATAGGCCCAAATCATGACATTTTACATGACATTTGAATACCTTCTCTAGCTAATATTTGCTTTTCCCTTTTACAGCAGGTGTGCGAGTCTTAGCGAATCAAAGGCTTGAGGCAGAAATACTACAGGCGATGTCAACCTGCCTGAAATATGCACCTGACCACAAGAGGGCAGTGGGATGGCCAATGAGTAAGAGGATAAAAGAGTTCTTAAGAATCTCTAACAGCGAATTTTTCTGGTTTATTGTATATCTAATTTGTGTTTCCAGAAGCCTGTGGCAGATATGCAGTTTTTTATGTTTTTGGGGGGCTTATACATCTATTTTTGTGGTACAATGCATTTTCATTTCAACCGTTCTTGACATTGACAAAACACTTTTGGGCCCATAACAGTTTTTACCTGGACAAAGGTTTACACAGTGCTGTTCCAAGTTACTGCTCTAATTGTTACACAGARGGACAATTGCCAACAGTAGTACAGACACTATATCTGGAATATACATTTTGCACCATGAGTGGAATTGAATTATACATATCCGGGTGTACAACATCAAGTGTGCAACATTAAAAAAACACTCCATTTGTTTTCCTAATTCTTAGTTGTTATCTTTATTTAATGTAAAGAAGCCTACATCACAAAATGGCAACTACTTCTAAACATCTAATCAACACACTTCATAGATTGGTGATAATACCCTGTTGAATTCACGGTGTGTTTAGGTCAAATCAGATCACAATGTGTTCTCAACCTCACTCCAATATTTTTAATGTAGAGTATAGTTTTCAAACTCGATAGTACCACAATTAAAATATAACTGTTGGCTGTCTTTTTGAATGGATGATTTAAAGSTTGAAATCTCATTGATCAAAATCTCAATCAAATATTACCCAAATGCTCACGTGGAAATGACATTGCCCATTGGGTTGTTTCTATCTGACAACATGTAACCATTTTTGTCTTTTTGATGGTTGTATTGCTCTACCCTTTGTGATTTCAACGGACCTTAAAGTGATCTTCATGTCACGTAAGAGTCTTTCAAGGTCTAGAAAGCAATTGTCTCGGTGGGTCTATCTTGAGTCGTTTTTGTTATCTCTGATTATTTCACCGTTACAAGGATCTAGGACCACATGTAATTGTTTGAAGAATGAAAACGATGATTTTCATCTCGTTGTTCTAGGTAGCAATTACCCCTGAGTGAAGCTGCGCCAGCGCTTACAGGTGCAGGCATTTACAGTGCATCTGGAAATTATTCAGACCCCTTGACTTTTTCCACATTTTGTTACGTTACAGCATTATTCTAAAATAGATTAAATTAAATGTTTTCCTCTTCAGTCTACAAACAATACCCCATAATGACAAAGCGAAACAAGATTTTAGACATTTCAGCAAATTTATAAAAAAACAAAAACAGAAATACCTTATTTAAAGAAATATTCAAACCCTTTGCTATGAGACCCGAAAATGAGCTCAGGTGCATCCTGTTTCCATTGATCATCCTTAAGATGTTTCTGCAACTTGATTAGAGTCCACCTGTGGTAAATTCAATTGCTTGGACATGATTTGGAAAGGTGCACACCAGTCTATATAAGGTCCCACAGTTGACAGTGCATGTCAGAGGAAAAATCAAGCCATAAGGTCAAAGAAATTGTCCGTAGAACTCCGAGACAGGATTGTGTGGAGGCACAGAACTGGGGAAGGGTACCAAAAAATGTCTGAAGCATTGAAAGTCCCCAAGAACACAGTGGCCACRATCATTCTTAAATGGAAGAAGTTTGGAACCACCAAGTCTCTTCCTTGAGCTGGCCGCCCAGCCAAATTGTGCAATCTGAGGAAAAGAGCCTTGGTCAGAGAGGTAAACCAAGAACCTGATGTTCACTCTGACAAAGCTTCGGAGTTCCTCTGTGGAGATGGGAGAACCTTCCAGAGGGACAACCATCTCTGCAGCACTCCACCAATAAGGCTTTTATGGTAGAGTGGCCAGACGGAAGCCACTCCTCAGTAAAAGGCACATGACAGCCCGCTTGGAGTTTGGCAAAATGCACCTAAAGAATCTCAGACCATGACAAACAAGATTCTCTGGTCTGATGAAACCAAGATTGAACTCTTTGGCCTGAATTCCAAGTGTCACGTCTGGAGGAAACCTGGCACCATCACTATGGTGAAGCATAGTGGTGGCAGCATCATGCTGTGGGGATGTTTTTCAGCGGCAGGGACTGGGAGACTAGTCAGGATCGAGGGAAAGAGGAACGGAGCAAAGTACAGAGAGATCCTTAATGAAAACCTGTTTCAGAGCGCTCAGGACATRAGACTGGGGCGAAGGTTCACCTTCCAACAGGACAACGACCCTATGCACAAAGCCAAGACAATGCAGGAGCGGCTTCAGAGACAAGTCTCTGAATGTCCTTGAGTGGCCCAGGCAGAGCCCAGACTTGAACCCGATCAAACATTTCTGGAGAGACCTGAAAATAGCTGTGCAGCGACGCTCCCTATCCAACCTGACAGAGCTTGGAGGATCTGCAGAGAAGAATGGGAGAAACTCCCCAAATACAGGTGTGCCAAGCCTGTAGCGTTATACCGAGAAAACTCAAGGTTGTAATTGCTGCCAAAAGTGCTCCAACAAAGTACTGATTAAAGGGTCTGAATGCTTATGTAAATGTGATATTTAAGTTTTTTTATTTGTAATACATTTCTAAACATTTCTAAAAAACAGTTTTTGCTTTGTCGTTATGGGGTATTGTGTGTAGATTGATGAGGGGAAAAAACGATTTCATACATTTTCAAATAAGGCTATAACGTAACAAAATGTGGAAAAGGTCAAGGGGTCTGAATACTTTCTGAATGCACTATCTAAACAGTGGATAAGGAGAACACAATGATCGAGAGAAAAAAAAGAGGAAACCTTTTGCGTGGTGCTTTTCCATGAAATGATTCAAACAATGTGTTAACCAGAATCATTTTTGTAAATGTCTTTTGAACTGAATGATAAACATTTTTGCTACGTTGTACCACTAAAAATACATAAGACTTGAACTTTGATGATAGTAGTAGAGGCAGTAGRAGCCTTTGTATCAGAATTTGTACTGTGGATTTTTGGTGGGATAAATACATGAGATCTAACATAATGGGTTACCAAATTCCAGACTGTTTTCTTACATTCATAAATCACCTCCCATTAAAAGATTACCTTTTAAATATTCACATTCAGTGCACCCTCTTTCAGCAAAATATTTTTTCTCCACAAAGAAAGTAGAATCCTTAGATTATTTACATAGAAGGGGGAAAGGTGTCGTGGCCAGTCATTTATACTGGATCTGAAAAGACAGGATTGCATGAAGAGAGGACGAGCCAAAAAAGAGGGCAAGAGAAGTAAAGAGGGAGAAAAATGCATATAGGAATACTGTCCCAG
The DNA here is from genome assembly GCF_002910315.2 of Salvelinus sp. IW2-2015. Classification (NCBI taxonomy): domain Eukaryota; kingdom Metazoa; phylum Chordata; class Actinopteri; order Salmoniformes; family Salmonidae; genus Salvelinus; species Salvelinus sp. IW2-2015. Next base: position 38,041,735 of record NC_036854.1, read on the forward strand.
ATAATCAATTTGTACGCTTTCAATGGCCGGTTACTTGCACACACACCCGCTGTTCAGAGCACAGGGAACACATTGGTGGTCCTCCCACCCCCAAATCCCCATTCTTACCCCCAGCCTCCAATTCTCTATGGGGCGAAGCAGTGCTCCCCCAGAACATAGGAGGAGGAGCGTTAGGGGGAGTAGGAAGGGAATTGGACTCTCACCACAGAAAGAACAGGCTGATTGCACAGATGGCATGGTCCATTCCCAGCACCAATTAATCCCCAGTTAAATGTGACACATCTTAACCTGCACTGGGTCCCATTTAGCTCGCTACACATAGACCCATATGGCTAGGAGACACTCACAGGCGGCAATTTAGACCTGGCAGAGAGCCAATCAACCTCCACACACACAAACGCACGCATGCGCAGGCCCGCACTCACACATGCATGCACGCACCACCCTTCCTACTAATAGACATATTCAGTGGCAAACCGTCATTCAAGGCAGATTTTTTGAAAAATAAAGTTAAATACAGTATATATATTTTTTGTGGGGGGGGGGGGGCTTGCCTGTTTTGCATGTTATTTTGGCATTAACACGCGTCACATATCAGTTTGCAAACAGTTAAAAAAATAAAAATATCATTGAGTTAATAAAGCCACATAAAAACAGCTTCAAAATGCAGGTGTTTCAGCCTAGCTCAGTGCTTTCTGTGGTGGTGGGGCAAGCCAGCAGAAAATACAGAGCGTTGCGCCGTGATTGGCTCAGTGTTCTGTCACTCATGGGGACTTTACATCACTGCCAGGTTTAAGAGCAGACCTTGAAAATTATAGCCCTTTGGCTGCTGCCATTGAAGTGCCCATCCAGGAAGGCTCAAGGTCAATTGCCACAGATAAAATTACATCAAATCACATTATATGTACAGTAGCTTTGATTGGACTGATCATGTCAACATCATACTTTCACAATCTTAGCTAGTAGTCATCATCGTGAATGAAGTCGACAATCTACTGGCAAATCCTTTTTAATCCTTGTCTTAATGAAGAGAAATAATGAAGAGAAATTATAGACATAAACATTACACAACAAGTTGGAAATCGCAAATTCAACGAGTGGTTTGGAAGGAATCAGTGACAGTGGCTGTGTGGTCCCGAATCTGGGATTAAGGGGCTCTTTTCCAAGCTTAAAATGATAAACATTCAACATTGGCCATGCTGTCAATAAAGCATGATTTGTGTCACGCTCAAAACAACTGTTAACTTGGAGGACAGCCGCGCCACCTTCCTGTTCAAGTGAGCCGAGCATAACAATGTGAGTCTAAAAATGTATTGTATGCTGCTTCATAAATTATGTAATATGCCAGGGAGTTATGTATACTGTAGCTAAGAAAGTAATTATAAGTGTATGTTGTGTAGTAAGATGTTAGTAGCCCATCTGCCTCACCCTAATGCCCACAAAGCTCATCACTAAGCTAAGGACTCTGGGACTAAACACCTCCCTCTGCAACTGGATCCTGGACTTCCTGACGGGCCGCCCCCAGGTGATAAGAGTAGGCAACAATACGTCTGCCAAGCTGATCCTTAACACAGGGGCCCCTCAGGGGTGTGCACTTAGTCCCCTCCTGTATTCCCTGTTAACCCACGACTGCGTGGCCAAACACGACTCCAACACCATCATTAAGTTTGCTGACGACACAACAGTGGTAAGCCTGATCACCCACAACAATGAGACGACCAATATGGAGGAGATCAGAGAACTGTTAGTGTGGTGCCAGGACACCATCCTCTCCCTCAATGTGAGCAAGACAAAGGAGCTGATCGTGGACTACAGGAAAAGGCGGGCAGAACAGGTCCCCATTCACATCGACAGGGCTGTAGTGGAGCGGGTCGAGAGTTTCAAGTTCCTTGGTGTCCACATCACCAACGAACCATCATGGTCCAAACATACCAAGACAGTCGTGAAGAGGACACGACAAAACCTCTTCCCCCTCAGGAGATATTTGGCATGGGTCCCCAGATCCTCAAAAGGTTCTACAGCTGCACCATCSAGAGCATCCTGACCGGTTGCATCACCGCCTGGTAAGGCAACTGCTCYGCATCTGACCGTAAGGCGCAACAGAGGGTAGTGCGAATGGCCCAGTACATCACCAGGGCCAAGCTTCCTAACATCCAGGACCTATACAATAGGCGGTGTCAGAGGAAAGCCCATTAAATTGTCAGAGACTCCAGTCAGCCAAGTTATAGACTGTTTTCTCTGCTGCCGCACGGCAAGCGGTACCAGAGCGCCAAGTCTAGGACCAAAGGCCTAGACTTTGGTCCAACAGATTCTACCCCAAGCCATTCGACTGCCGAACAATTCATAAAAATCGGCACAGGACATTGTGGGGGGGTGTACAAGGGGGGGTGTCATTTACATTGACACCCCCCCTTGTACACTGTTGCTACTAGCTGTTTGTTTGTTACCTATGCATAGTCACTTCGCCCCCACCTACATGTACAGATTACCTCAACTAGCCTGTACCCCTGCACACTGACTCGGTACAGGTGCCCCCTGTATATTCCCTCATTATTGTTATTCTTATTGTGTTACTTTTAATTATTACTTTTTATTTTAGCCTACATGGTAAATCTTTTCTTCTTCTTYAACTGCGCTGTTGGTTAAGGGCTTGTAAGTAAGCATTTCACGGTAAAGTCTACACTTGTTGTATTCGGCGCTTGTGCCAAATAAAGTTTGATTTGTTTTAATAATTTGGTCTATTTACCCCTCTTAATTTCGCCTGCTGCTGTCTGTTCTGTTGTAGCCTATAACCTGTTTTAGAGAAATGTAATCATCGAATATTGTAAGAGCTTTCATTGTCTGCTTATATGCCCCCTTTATTTATCCTAAAGTTCTAACGTTTTGTACACGGAGAGCACACTAAGAACGACCCATGTTCTGAATTCTGTCCCTCTACATTTCAAAAGTGCTAAACAAATAGTTATATTGACTACCGTTACATCCGTCCTAGCTTGCTCATTGTCTTAATAGAAATTACAGATCGCCTCTTATCCGCTTGTCGTTCCCTTACGCKATAGTTTGTACATCTCCATTGTCATAAGAAACCACATTTGTTTCCTCGGGATCAGTGTCCCATCCACAGGACAATTGAGCTAATGTAGACTAATGCGATTAGCATGAGGTTGTAAGTAACAAGAACATTTCCCAGAATTTATAGTAGCTATTACAGTGAAAGAATGCCATGCTATTGTTTGAGGAGAGTGCTTATTTTTGAACATGAAAAGTTATTAATAAACAAATTAGGCACATTTGGGCAGTCTTGATACAACATTTTGAACAGAAATACAATGGTTCATGGGATCAGTCTAACACTTTGCACATATACTGCTGCCATCTAGTGGCCAAAATCTAAATTGCAGCTGGGATGGAATAATAGTTATGGCCTTTCTCTTGCATTTCAAAGATGAAAAAAAAAAATACAAAAGAACGGTTGTTTCTTTCTTTGTATTATCTTTTACCAGATCTATTGTCTTATATTCTCCTACATTCCTTTCACATTTCCACAAACCTCAAAGTGTTTCCTTTCAAATGGTACCAAGAATATGCATATCCTTGCTTCAGGGCCTGAGTTACAGGCAGTTAGATTTGGGTATGACATTTTAGGCGAAAATTGGAAAAAAGGGGCGGATCCTTAAGAGGAATATATATATATTATTTTAAGCAAGTCAGCCATATCAGTTATGTTTTATTAAAAGGCAGTAAATGAGGCTGAATAAACTGTTTCGCTGCCAGACAAGGCTCCGCTGATAGCCAGGTGTAACAGTGGTAAGATGCTGGGACTGCTGTTGGGACAGCTTTACATAGGCCCTAACAGTTTTTGGGCACCGTTTGTCACCGTTATAGTGCAATTAATGTATTGTTTAGTGTTGTGTTGTATAGTGGCTTTGCTGGAATGCATTCCACTTTTTTTGTTGCCCCACCAAGATTTACATGCTAAAATCGCCACTGGACATATTTGTTGGACAAGTCTAGCCAGTTTCCAGGAGATACAGTACATCCTAGTGTTTTTAATGAGGGCAAAGTTTGATATCCCCTTGTCATGCATTCACACTGTATACTGTAAAAATGTATACCCTCTCTTGTCTGTTGAGATGAGATGCCCATACTGGTACAGATCTAATAAAAACATGAGTCCATTGTTCAGGGGCGGACTGGGACCAGAAATCGGCCCTGACATTTCTAACACACCAGACCATTTTTTCCCTCTAGGCCCCACACCGGCCCATTTCATTTCTTGAGGCCACTATTTTTTGCCAGATAATGATACATTTGCACAAAAAAAACTCAAGTTATGCATGCCCACTGGGCAAAAAATGGTCCAGCCCATCTAAAATTTCCCTGAAATTCCCGTTCGCCCCTGCCTTGACGTGTCTGTTTGAAGAATGGAGCTGTATGTTGAAGGAACTTAATATGCACTTTAGACTAATAACTGAAATTATCATTACAAAGTATATAAAAAATTCATGATATAGACAATATGATTCTATGAATCCTCGACGCATAAGGGAACTACTAAAGCCTTGTTCAGACTGCAGGCCTTACTGCTCAAATCAGTTTTGTTTTTGTAACGATGTGCGCTGAGAGTCGGAAAGTGGCTCATCACCTCTGGCATTTAGCCACCGTTATCATATTGCCTTCATATTAGGACATGCAGTTTAATGCATGTAGGACCATAGCAACAGACCATGGCACTCTACAGGAATAACCAATAGATGTTATCCTGCAGACTCCTCTGAAAGGGGAACCCCTGTTCTGGGAAAAACCCAAGAGGTGTAACCATAGTTGGCCATAACAGTTACAAGAATAACCACGTGCATGTCTAATGGTGTCCAATGACCTAGAGCACATAGAGTGCACTAGTTTTGCTGGCTCCTTCTGAAATAAATAATTGCCGCATATGTACTGAAAAATTCACAATATTACTTGTCGCCGGCTGGAAGCAGGGGAGCCTGGCGATCCGGCAAAGGCATGAAAGCCCGACCAGCCGGCTGAGGCAGGGGAGCCTGGCGATCCGGCTGAGGCATGATCCGGCTGAGGCTTTCATGCCTCACCCGGATCGCCAGGCTCGCCTGCCTCAGCCGGCTGGTCGGGCTTTCATGCCTTCGCCGGATCGCCAGGCTCCCCTGCTTCCAGCCGGCGACAAGTAATATTGTGAATTTTTCAGAAAGCCCGACCAGCCGGCTGAGGCAGGGGAGCCTGGCGATCCGGCTGAGGCATGAGAGTTAGCCAGGTGTGTCTGGGGATGATTACAGCCATCTATTGTATTTCATGAACATGTGTACATATCTAAACAATAGAGACCCATCCACTTAGCTAGATGTGGCGGGGTAGTAGTTATAGCCTTTCTTTGACATTACCCATGAATTTAGACAAGTGTGTCTGAGTAAACATAATATAATATTCATAGAATATTTTGTATCTTGACACATTCTATTTTTGATATTGCTACTATGCAAATATGCAAGTAACCATTGCACTGTACCGTTTACACCTTCTGTATGTAACAAATAACAAATGTGACAAATAAACTTAGATTTTATATTATATAGTGTGTGTTTACCAGAGACAGTAATGTGAAGAACAACATGATCTGCACCAAAGTCAGATTAGGATATAGGCCAAGGACTAGATAAAGTCTATTTTTACTACTATTTTTTTGCTACTACTTTCACCACATTTAGCCTTGAAATCTTTGGTTGTTTACTACACTACCTTACTCACTCTCTTTAGCACATGGTCTCACATGTGAATCCTAATAAAGAGATGGTTGGGGCTAAAGTTTAAGAGGGTGTGAAGGATGCTGAATGGGTGTAGACCAAGAAGCGCTCTCCACTAGGTGTATCAAAACAATCAAGGGCCATTTTCTCACAAGCTTATCAAATTTCACAAAGCAGAATTACTTTCACATTGTTCKTCAACTGCAGTCTATYATATACCATTTTGTAGCTCTGAGTCTGTACATTTATCCAGTGAAATAAACAACATTTAAAATGTTGCTACATAAGACCAAATTGAGGTGGCGGGTCACATTTTGATCCTTCAGTTCTGCCTCCAAAACTAGACTCATCCCAACAATCATCAACCTGCCCTACACGTGCTCCTCATATCATACCTTCCCTCCCTGTCTTTGAATAGTCTTCTTCTTATTGCTTACTTACTTGAGTGGGTGCCATGTGCAATCTAATTTCCTGCTGCTAACATGTGTAGGTGAGGCTGGTGAGGCCGGGCTCCGTGCGTGAGGACCAGCTCTGGTGAAGCGGCACAGTGACAAGTGACCCACAGAAAGAGTGGAAATCCAAAATGTATTTTTCCAAAGGCGTTGCGGCAGACAGAAACAAATTACTTCAGATGAATAGCTACCTCCAGTAAATTTGACCCAGTTACAGCTAGCAAGGTTCTTCTCATCTGCTGCAAGTTGAGAAGATGGGCTGAATATTGCCGTTCTTTTCAGTGGATTCCCTGCCTTGTGTTCCATTTGCTAACCCTTTGTGACCACAGGTCTGAAAGCACTGTGTTGCTTAGAAAACATGGCCAAAGGGAAATGTTGTCTTATGTTTACAAAGGAATTACTGCATTGTTATACCAAAATCATTCAAAACTAATTTAACCGCAATTGTGAAAATATTAATATATCCAAATATCTGCTGCTATTAATTGTGTTGAAATGTGTTGCCATGCCCACTGAAAGGTAAGTTACCCATTTTATGACCATGATAATGCCATATAAATGTAATCTAGTTTAATGTGGTCACATTTACGTTAATCAAATCTAATTACATACTTCTAATATAATGTTATACCGTATCCCATTGTCATGGCTATTTATTTTTATTGAACTTCCAGAAAGTACTCTTGGGGCAGTTGATGTGTCTGCTGTAGAGTGCATTCAATTCCCCTACTGTATATCCATGCAGTGCTTTGCCATACACAAACGAAACAACAAAGCCCTCAGCAAGCTAACAACAACACTTTCAAGGCATTTCTAGTATTCTGACTCCAGTCTAACTCCATTTAGTAGACCTCAGATGAAGACCTGGCAGTGTCCTTAAATTACAAAGAAAGGAGGTCTGTCTGTGGCCAGAGACTAACAGCCACACCACAGCCTATGGGCCTTCATCTCAGCAACCACAGTGTATGGCTATCCAGCTCTGATCAAGAGTTTGGAGGTAAAGGTTCACCCCACATTTACATTTTCAGCACATCACACAGCTTATACAGTACATTTGGAAAGTATTCAGACTCCTTGACTTTTTCCACATTTTGTTAAGTTACAGCCTTATTCTAAAACTGATGAAATTGTTTTTTTCCTCATTAATCTACACACAATACCCCATAATGACAATGCAACAGATTTCTAGAAAACAGGTAACTGAAATATTACATTTACATAAGTATTCAGACCCTTTCCTCAGTACTTTGTTGAAGCACCTTTGGCAGTGATTACAGCCTCGAGTCTTCTTGGGTATGACGCTACAAGACTTGTCCTGAAGCCACTCCTGCCTTGTCTTGGCTGTGTGCTTAGGGTCGTCCTGTCGGAAGGTTAACCTTCCCCCCAGTCTGAGGTCCTGGCCACTCTGGTGTAGGTTTTCATCAAGGATCTCTCTGTACTTTGATGTGTTCATCTTTCCCTCAATCCTGACTAGTCTCCCAGTCCCTGCCGCTGAAAAACATCCCCACAGCATGATGCTTCCGCCTCCATGCTTCACCGTAGGGATGGTGACAGGTTTCCTCGAGGTGTGACGCTTGGCATTTAGGCCAAAAGAGTTAAATCTTGGTTTCATTAGACCAGAGAATTTCGTTTCTCATAGTCTGAAAGTCCTTTGGGTGCCTTTTGGCAAACTCAAAGCGGGCTGTCATGTGCCTTTTGCTGAGGAGTGGCTTCCGTCTTGCCACTCTACCATAAAGGCCTGATTGGTAGAGTGCTGCAGAGATGACTGTCTTTCTGGAAGGTTCTTCCATCTCCACAGAGGACCTCTGGAGCTCTGTCAGAGTGAAAATGGGTTCTTGGTCACCTCTCTGACCAAGGTCCTTCTCCCCGGTGCTCAGTTTTACCGGGCGGCCAGCTCTAGGAAGAGTCTTGGTGGTTCCAAACTTCTTCCATTTAAGAGTGATGGAGGCCACTGTGTTCTTGGGGACCTTCAATACTGTAGACATTTTTTGGCTACACTTTATGTCTCGGAGCTCTACGGACAATTCCTTCAACCTCATGGCTTGGTTTTTGCTCTGACATGCACTGTCAACTGTGGGACCTTATATAGACAGGTGTGTGCCTTTCCAAATCATGTCCAATCAATTGAATTAACCACAGGTGGACTCCGGTGATGTAGTAAAAACATCTCAAGGATGATCAATGGAAACAGGATGCACCTGAGCTCAATTCTGAGTCTCATAGCAAAGGGTCTGAATACTTATGTAAATAAGGTAAAAACKAGATTTCACTTTATCATTATGGGTTATTGTGTGTAGATTGAGGATAAAAATACAAATATTTAATCAATTTAAGAGTAAGGCTGTAACGTAACAAAAAGTGGGAAAATAAATGAATTCTTTCCGAATGCGTTGTATCAAATGTCAAGGATGGACGAGGGAGAGAGAGAGATTCGTTTCTTTAAAAAATATATAAAAAATCTTAGTATCATGCATGGAACGGTGGACAGATTCTTAAAATTCCCTGTCCTTAAACCATCTTAAGTTCCTGGATGTCAGCCTTCTGAGAGAGGAGAGAGGGAAAACCCCACACTCCGAGTGCCCTCACCTCCTCCCTGTAGGCTGTCTTGTCGTTGTTGGTAATCAAGCCCACTACTGTTGTGTCCTCTGCAAACTTGATGATTGACTTGGAGGCGTGCATGGCCACACGGTCGTGGGTGAACAGGAAGTACAGGAGGGGGCTGAGCATGCACCCTTGTGGGGCCCCGGGGTGGCCCGTCACCTGGTGCGGCCCGTCAGAAAGTCCAGGACCCAGTTGCATGTGATTTATGAAGGTGTCTATTCATTTATTTATCTATTAAGTCATGGATTTGTTGATTTGTGAACAGGTGAATCCAGGTGAAAGCTATGATCCCTTATTGATGTCACCTGTTAAATCCATTTCAATCAATGTAGATGAAGGGGAGGGGACACGTAAAAAAAWATATTTTTAAGAGACAGTTGAGACATGGACTGTGTATGTGTGCTATTCAGAGGGTGAACCGGCAAGAGGAAATATTTAAGTGCCTTTGAACGGTGTATATTAGTTGGTGCCAGCCGCATATGTCATGCCATATTAAATGTAACAGAGGCAGGTTTTTTTTCGAGACCTCCTAAACCMAGACCGAGTCAAGACCAAGACCAGAAAAATCTTAGTCCAATTCAAGACCATGATTACAATTGTGTCAAATCGCCACCATAATAATAGTGTACAGCATTTCTGTGTTCACATTTCCGAAGAACATAGGGATTCTTTAGACCAGGGGTTCATAAACTTTTTCAGCCTGGGACCCAAATTAGAAATGTTGTGTTTTCAATGGGACCCAAGCTCATGAAAACATGGGGTCCTAAGCGAGATTTGGTTGGAGAGAAATCTTTGCAGTTTTAAAGTTAATTTCCTGCAATTCTACACATTTTGCCATGACTTGTCATGTTAATATGATATCTGAGTGAGAGTAACTAACAAAATGTCCTGTTTGCCCGCTCAATATTCGTCCATGATAACTACAAGTTTAGATATCTGGCTAGACTAACTTACCAATCAAAAACTTGTTAGCTGGGCCTCCCGAGTGGGGCAGAGGTCTAAGGCGCTTGAGGTGGTTACAACAGACCCGGGTTCAATCCTAGGCTATGTTGCAGCCGACCGGAAGACTCATGAGGCGGTGCAAAATTGTCCCAAAGTCGTCCGGGTTAGGAGAGGGTTTGGCCGGCTGGGATGTCCTTGTCCCATCGCGCTCTAGCGACTCCTGCGGCAGGCTGGGCGCATGCATGCTGACACGGTCGCCATTTGTACGGTTTTTCCTCCGACATATTGGTGCGGCTGGCTTCTGGGTTAAACGAGCAGTATGTCAAGAASCAACGCAGCTTGGCAGGGTTGTGTTTCGTCGGACGCATGGCTCTCGACCTTTGCCTCTCCCGAGTCCGTATGGGAGTTACAGCAATGGGACAAGACTGTAACTACCAATTGGATATCACAAAAAAGCTAAAAAATTTATATAATAATAAGGTAGTTGACATGGCTTATTGAGTGACAGTAGATCATGTAGGGTCCGATCTGTCAAAAAGTGTTGGTAATGAGGAGTGGCTGTCACGGATCCCTCCGGAACTTTCATTACGTACACCTGGCCCCTATTCCCAGTGATTAGTAATTGTATAAGTGTGTCCTTGGTTTACCATTGTCCTGTCGATTATTGTTACTATGTCTGTTGATGCGTGTGAGTACCTGTGTGTTTTGGCTTTCGTGCCGTTGTGGATTGCGCAGATGATTACGGGTCTCGTCCCGTGTGATAATCATTGTGCGCTTGTGTTATTTATTTGAGGTACTCCTCACTCTTTTGTTTGGGTTTCTACCCTGTGTTTTGTATAGTGTTTGTTTGGTCTTCCTCCCCGTGCATTCACACAGCACGCCGTAATTTGGGTATAATTTTAAAAACTATTACGCATTCCTGCGCCTGCCTCCCGACTCATTCATACCAACATGACAGTGGCGTGGTGGAGTTATACATTTTTGGGAATTTCCATGTGTTTTTTTTGTCAACYTGGTTTCAACAATTTTTTGTAAACATCCGATTTGCTGGGGACTGATTTGGGGGGTTGGTAATTAGGTAGGGGTGTGTTCTCCTGTATCTGTGGGATGTAGTTGTGTGAAACAGCAGACATTTTACATCACCATTGTAATTTCTAGAAAACATATCTGCAGCATCAGTGGATAGAATTATGTTCAAATCTGCAAGAGATCTTCAATGATCTTACAAATGTAGCTTAATAATATTTTCCATGTTACATATATTAATATGTGTAACAATCGTATTGTTAAGTCATGACTCCTGGGTCAGTTTCTACCTGACATTACATCATATGTTATAAAAATATCAATCCCAGACAACCCCCACACAAGCCTCATTCACTCTAACTTAGTCTTAATTAACATAACTAAAGCCCACAGCCACTGAAGAACACACCACTACCTAGTTACCAACAAAGTTTTAGGATAATTATGAGGTTTTTAGTCCGCTGGTCTCAGCTGGTCTCGGGAAGAAATTATGAGTCCTCATTGTCCGAGACTGAGTCAACACCCATTAAAAATGTATCCGACACCAAGACAAGACCGAGACACTCAATATGTGGTCTCAAGACAGGACTACTACAAAACTGAACAGAGGTCAATGTTACTCCTATTACAACTGGTTTAGCATAAACAAAATGTTCACAATTACAAAACAGATTTAATTATTTATGAAATAACTACACCTTGCAATTATTAATTTTCAAATAACTTCTCTGCCTGTCGAAATGTTAACGTGTCTGATCACCCATTAATGGTAAGATTGATTTCCAACCTTGCCCGAAACAATTGGATAGATTTAAATCTATTCAAAAAGCCATATCATTCTCTGTCTCTGTCACACACTTCTCTGGCTGTAAATAATTAAAGTTTCAATATGATGTATTTAATTCTTCTTGGAAAAAGATATGAAAATGTAATAACATTTACATAATTGTGCATCAATTATACATTCAGCCGTTTTTAATGAGTTAATCAGAGTTTTTCTCTGGCGACAGATAGGCCTACCATCCATTTTGTAGTGGCTGAGCCAATCTCTGTTACATCAGTCATAAGGAGGATTCAAATCAGAGAAATAAATTAATTCTACAATGTCATACAAGTCCTATCCTCAAGCTTTAGAAAAAGGAAACCTTCCTATGCACTCGCATGAAGAAAAACATTTTAGAGGGTACTATGAAGCTACCAAGTTAACGTTTGATAGTGTTTTAACAGTAATTGTAGCTTATGAATCTGTAATCGAATGTTATTAAAGTTGTGATGAGAAACGTACATGTCAGTAATGCTACTGTGTTCTCAACCTTTACCTGAAAGGATACACACACAAAATAATAGCCTAGCAGGAGTTAAAAAAGTACAAATATCAGCCGCCACAAATATGTACACTCCTCACACCTCTCTGAAGAGAGCTGTTAAATACTTCTCACCATCAGCAGCCATCTTTATTATATTCAGAAGTCTGGAGTGATACAGCTAGCTTCACAGTGGTATAATTACAATCATACCTTTCTTCCTTCCTACCACCGCTTCCACAGCCTTCATATATCCCTGTTTGTAACATTGTTAATTAAATGCTACCTACTCCTTTGAAAAGGCCTTTCTGGGAGCTATCGAACCAGAGCCAGCGGGTAATGACACTGTCAGGTGAGTGGAGGGTGATAATCAGTGAGACCATACCTACTCGCCTTGCACTGGATCAAAAACTGCCGACAGGATGGAAGGAGAGGAAGGAAAGAAAGTGAATATTCATTTCATTCCCACTTTGCAAAAAAGAAACACCTAGTTAGTCTAATTAATAAGTTCCAGGTTTAAAGTAGCTGCCATTTGGAAACAGAATCATTAGAGATGACAGGTCAGAAAAAGAGAAATGGCGACATATATATATATATACTGTGCCTTTGGAAAGTAATCAGACCCCTTGACTTTTTCTACATTGTGTTATGTTACAGCCTTACTCTAAAATTGATCAAATTGTTTTTTTCCTCATCAATCTACACATAATACGCCATAATGACAAAGCAAAAATATTACATTTACATAAGTATTCAGAACCTTTATTCAGTACTTTGTTGAAGCACCTTTTGGCAGCGATTACATCCTCGGGTCTTCTCGGGTATGCCGCTACAAGCTTGGCACACCTGTATTTGGGGAGTTTCTCCCACTTTTCTCTGCAGATCCTCTCAAACTCTGTCAGTTCGGTCTATGGCTGAGTTACTCAAGGATATTCAGACTTGTTCTGAAGCCACTGCTGAGTTGTCTTGGACCTTCCACCCAGTTTGAGGTCCTGAGCGCTCTGAAGCAGGTTTTCATCAAGGATCTCTCTGTACTATGCTCCGTTCATCTTTCTCTCGATCTTGACTAGTCTCCCAGTCCATGCCACTGAAAAGCATKCCCACAGCATGATTCTGCCAACACCATGCTTCACCGTAGGTGTCATGGATTTCCCCGGTACTACTGCTCATTCCATGCACCAGCTCCGGAGGTCTACGTCACTAGCTTTCTAGGCGTCACCGAACTGGATTCATTACCACCAACCCCGGACTGTTTTGTCTCATTACGCACAACTCTGTGAAAGCAGTCCAGTGATTCCTGGGGTTTACCAACTATTTCCAGAGGTTCATCCGGGGCTTCAGCACGGTGGTCTTGCCTCTTACCTCCCTGCTGAGAGGAGGTCCCCAGCGGCTTTGTTGGATGGCGGAAGAGGAGATGGTGTTCGAGACACTGAAGGCATGCTTCACCACTGCTCCCGTGCTGCTACATCCCGACCCCTCACTCCCCTTCATCGTCGAGGTGCATGCCTCTGAAGTAGGAGTCGGGCAGTGCTGTCCCAGCGCACTGGAAGCCCTCAAAAGCTGTGGCTCTGCGCCTTCTACTCCAAGCAGCTGAGCCCCACCCAGAGGAACTATGACGTAGGGGCCCGGGAACTCTTGGTGGTCAAGAAGGCTCTGTAGGCATGGAGGCACTGGCTGGAGGTGTCCAAACAACCTTTCCTGGTGTGGACGGACCACCGCAACCTGGAGTATATCAGGGCAGGGAAGAGGCTAAACCCTAGACAGGCCAGGTGGGCTCTAATCTTTGGCAGGTTTCAATTCACACTTTTCTATAGGCCAGGGTTGAAGAACGTGAAGGACGCCTTGTCTCACCTCTATGACGCAGAGGAGAGGCAGGGAGAGGAGACTCCCCTCATCCCCCTTTCCGTATCACCGCCCCAGTGGTGTGGGACGTGGACGCCGACATACGGCAGGCCCTGTGCACGGAACCCGCACCTGCACAGTGCCCGGAGAACCGCGCCTACTTACCCCATGGGTTTGCGGGACAGCCTCCTTTCCCGGGCGCACACGGGCGCCTGTGTTAGGTCATCCTGGGATAAGCTGTACCATCGCCTGCCTGTCTGAGAAGTACTGGTGGCCCACCTTGGCTAGGGATGCCCGGGTTTACGTCTCTTCCTGCTCCATCTGTGCTCAGGCAAAGACACCCAGACACCTCCCTTATGGAAAGCTTTTCCCCCTGCCAGTTCCACAACGACCCTGGTCTCACCTCTCGGTGGACTTTGTAACTGACCTTCCCCCCTCTCAGGGGAACACCACCGTTCTTGTCATTGTGGACCGGTTTTCCAAAGCTTGTCGCCGCCTTCCTCTGCCTGGTTCCCGTCGGCCATGCGAACTGCAGAGGCTCTTTTTATGCACGTCTTCCGGCACTATGTGATCCCGGAGGACATTGTGTCAGATCGTGGTCATCAGTTCACCTCATGCGTATGGAAAGTGTTCATGGAACGCCTGGGGGTCATGGTCTGTCTACCTCCGGGTACCGTCCTCAAGCTACTGGGCGGGTGGAGAGGGTCAATCAGGAAGTGGGCAGGTTCCTGAAGTGTTACTGTTACTGTCAGGACCGGACGGGGGAGTGGGCGGATTTTCTACCTTGGGCTGAGTAAGCGCATAATTCCCTCCACCACTCCTCCACTAACCTCACTCCTTTCCAGTGCGTGTTGGGGTATCAGCCGGCCCTGGCAACTTAGCATCCAAGCCAGACTGAGGCCACTGCGGTGGACGAGTGGTTTCGGCTCACTGAGGAGACATGGAACACTGCGCACACACAACTTCAGTGGGCAAGGCCGACCGGCACAGGCCGACCGCCACCGCAGTGAGGCACCTGTTTTCTCTCCAGGCGACCGGGTCTGGCTCTCCTCCCGGAACCAGCGCCTCCTTCTGCCCTGCCGGAAGCTGAGCCCGCAGTTTGTGGGGCTGTTTAAAGTCCTGAGGAGGGTTAATGAGTTAACGTACCATTTGCAACTCCCTGCTGATTACTGTTTTAACCCAAATTTTCATGTGTCTCTCCTCAGTCCAGTGGCGCCTGGTCCCCTCGCTGAGACTGGACGCAGTGACACCCCGCCTGCTCCTCTGGACATCGAGAGAGGTCCGGCGTACTCGGTCCGTGAAGTTCTGGATTCGAGGCGTCGGGCAGGACCTCTCCAGTACCTCATCAACTGGGAGGGGTACGGGCCTGAGGAGCGGTGCTGGGTTCCTGCGGTGGACATCCTGGACACTTCGCTGACCAGGGATTTTCACCTTCGGCGCCCTGACCGACCCACACCTGTGTGGTCATCCCCGAGGCCGGTGTCGTCCCGCTGCTGGTGCAGCGCATCGGGGGTAGTCTCACGGATACCCCCGGTACTGCTGCTCATTCCGTGCACCAGCTCCGGAGGTCTATGTCACCGGCTTTCTAGGCGTCAGTGACCTGGATTCATTACCACCAACCCAGGACTGTCTTGTCTCATTAAGCACACCTGGTTCCCARTCCCCCTGATTATTATGTTATATATATGTGCCCTCTGTTCCCCATTGTCCTTGTCAGTTATTGTTCCCATGTCCGTTGGTTTTGTGAGTACCTCAAATCAAATCAAATTTATTTATAAAGCCCTTCTTACATCAGCTGATATCTCAAAGTGCTGTACAGAAACCCAGCCTTGTAACGGTGTTCCTCTCTCTCTTCATACGAAGAGGAGGAGTAGTGATTCGACCAAGGCGCAGCGGGTTGTGAATACATAATGAATTTATTAGAACACGACGAAAAAACAAACTATACTTGAACAAACTAACAAAACAAATAAACGATGCAGACAGACCTGAACACGAACTTACATATAACGTGAAGAACGCATGAACAGGAACAGACTACATAAAACTAACAAACCGAAAACAGTCCCGTGTGGTGCACAGACACAGACACAGACACGGAAGACAACCACCCACAAACAAACAGTGTGAAAACACCTACCTTAATATGACTCTCAATCAGAGGAACTGAAAAAACACCTGCCTCTAATTGAGAGCCATATTAGGTCACCCTTTAAACCAACATAGAAACAGAAAACATAGACTGCCCACCCAAACTCACGTCCTGACCAACTAACACATACAAAACTAACAGAAAACAGGTCAGGAACGTGACAAGCCTAAAACTCCAGACAGCAAGCAATGCAGGTGTAGAAGGACATTGGCTTGGAAAAACTCCCTAGAAAGGCCAGAACCTAGGAAGAAACATAGAGAGGAACCAGGCTATGAGGGGTAGCCAGTCCTCTTCTGGCTGTGCCGGGTGGAGATTATAACAGAACATGGCCAAGATGTTCAAACAGTAGTGGAGAAGGAAGTAAGTTTTAAGTTCCTCGGCGTACACATCACGGACAAACTGAATTGGTCCACCCACAAAGACAGCGTTGTGAAGAAGGCGTAGCGCCTCTTCAACCTCAGGAGGCTGAAGAAATTTGGCTTGTCACCAAAAGCACTCACAAACTTCTACAGATGCACAATCGAGAGCATCCTGTCGGGCTGTATCACCGCATGGTACGGCAACTGCTCCGCCCACAACCATAAGGCTCTCCAGAGGGTAGTGAGGTCTGCACAACGCATCACTGGGGGCAAACTACCTGCCCTCCAGGACACCTACACCACCCGATGTCACAGGAAGGCCATAAAGATCATCAAGGACAACAACCACCGGAGCCACTGCCTGTTCACCCCGCTATCATCCAGAAGGCGAGGTCAGTACAGGTGCATCAAAGCAGGGACCGAGATACTGAAATACAGCTTCTATCTCAAGGCCATCAGACTGTTAAACAGCCACCACTAACATTGAGTGGCTGCTGCCAACATACTGACTCAACTCCAGCTCACTTTAATAATGGAAATTGATGGGAATTGATCAAAAATGTATCACTAGCCACTTTAAACAATGCCACTTAATATAATGTATATGTATATACTGTACTCTATATCATCTACTGCATCTTGCCATCTTTATGTAATACATGTATCACTAGCCACTTTAAACTATGCCACCTTTATGTTTACATACCCTACATTACTCATCTCATATGTATATACTGTACTCGATACCATCTACTGCATCTTGCCTATGCCATTCTGTACCATCACTCATTCATATATCTTTATGTACATATTCTTTATCCCTTTACACTTGTGTGTATAAGGTAGTAGTTGTGGAATTGTTAGGTTAGATTACTCGTTGGTTATTACTGCATTGTCGGAACTAGAAGCACAAGCATTTCTCTATTCTCGCATTAACATCTGCTAACCATGTGTATGTGACAAATACAATTTGATTTGATTTGAAACGTCCCTAGATGACCAGCAGGGTCAAATAATAACARCTGTTCTTTGTTGTTTCGGCTTTCGTGCTACATGTATTGTGCAAGTGCTATTTCGCGTCTCGTACCGTGTAATATTCAGAGGTTTAAACCTCGCTCTTTTGTTTGGGTTACATCCCTGTGTATTTTATATACGTGTTTGTTTTGGGCTTTGTCCCCGTGCCTTTTTCATGACATGTTGTATTGGGTGGAGAAATAAAAAAAACTATTACGTATTCCTGCGCCTGTCTCCGATCCTTATACAACGTGACAGTAGGCATGGTACCAGGTTTCCTCCAGATGTGCCGCTTGACATTCAGGCTAAAGAGTTCAATCTTGGTTTCATTAGACCAGAGAATTTTGTTTCTTATGGTCCGAGAGTCCTTTAGGTGCCTTTTGCTGAGGAGTGGCTTCTGTTTGGCCACTCTACCATAAAGGCCTGATTGGTGGAGTGCTGCAGAGATGGCTGTCCTTTTGAAGGTTCTTCAATCTCTACAGAGGAACTCTGGAGCTCTGTCAGAGTGACCATCGGGTTCTTGGTCACCTCTCTGACCAAGGCCCTTCTCCCCCGTTTGCTCAGTTTGGCCGGGCGGCCAGCTCTAGGAAAAGTCTTGGTGGTTCCAAACTTCTTCCATTTAAGAATGATGGAGGCCACTGTGTTCTTGGGGACCTTCAATGCTGCAGAAATGTTTTGGTACCCTTCCCCAGATCTGTGCCTCCACGCAATCCTGTCTCTGAGCTCTACGGACAATTTCTTTGACCTCATGGCTTGGTTAACATTCACTGTAAACTGTGGGACCTTATATAGTCAGGTGTGTGCCTTTCCAAATCATGTCTAATTAATTACATTRACCACAGGTGGACTCCAATCAAGTTGTAGAAACATCTCAAGGATGATCAATGGAAACAGGATGCACCTAAGCCCAATTTCAAGTCTCATAGCAAAGGGTCTGAATATTTAAGTAAATAAGATATTTCTGTTTTTTATTTGAAATACATTTGCACAAATTTCAAAAAACCTGTTTTTGCTTTGTCATTATGGGGTATTGTGTGTAGATTGATGAGGAACCTTTCTTTTTTTATAGAATAAGGCTGTAACATAACAAAATGTGGAAAAAGTGAAGGGGTCTGAATACTTTCTGAATGCACTGTATATATATATATATATATATATAATATATATAATATATATATATATATATATATATATATATATATATATATACAGTGGGGAGAGACAAGTATTTGATACACTGCCGATTTTGCAGGTTTTCCTACTTAACAAGCATGTAGAGGTCTGTAATTTTTATCATAGGTACACTTCAACTATGAGAGACGGAATCTAAAACAAAAATCCAGAAAATCACATTGTATGATTTTTAAGTAATTAATTTGCATTTTATTGCATGACATAAGTATTGATACATCAGAAAAGCAGAACTTAATATTTGGTACAGAACTTTGTTTGCAATTACAGAGATCAAACGTTCCTGTAGTTCTTGACTAGGTTTGCACACACTGCAGCAGGATTTTGGCCCACTCCTCCCTACAGATCTTCTCACAGATCCTTCAGGTTTCGGGGCTGTCGCTGGGCAATACGGACTTTCAGCTCCCTCCAAAGATTTTCTATTGGGTTCAGGTCTGGAGACTGGCTAGGCCACTCCAGGACCTTGAGATGCTTCTTATGGAGCCACTCCTTAGTTGCCATGGCTGTGTGCTTCGTGTCGTTGTCATGCTGGAAGACCCAGCACGACCATCTTCAATGTTCTTACTGAGGGAAGGAGGTTGTTGGCCAAGATCTCGCGATACATGGCCCCATCCACTCCTCCTCAATACGGTGCAGTCGTCCTGTCCCCTTTGCAGAAAAGCATCCCCAAAGATAATGTTTCCACCTCCATGCTTCACGGTTGGGATGGTGTTCTTGGGGTTGTACTCATACTTCTTCTTCTCCAAACACGGCGAGTGGAGTTAGACCAAAAAGCTCTATTTTTGTCTCATCAGACCACATGACCTTCTCCCATTCCTCCTCTGGATCATCCAGATGGTCATTGGCAAACTTCAGACAGGCCTGGACATGCACTGGCTTAAGCAGGGGGACCTTGCGTGCGCTGCAGGATTTTAATCCATGACGGCGTAGTGTGTTACTAATGGTTTTCTTTGAGACTGTGATCCCAGCTCTCTTCAGGTCATTGACCAGGTCCTGCCGTGTAGTTCTGGGCTGATCCCTCGCCTTCCTCATGATCATTGATGCCCCACGAGGTGAAATCTTGCATGGAGCCCCAGACCGAGGGTGATTGACGTCATCTTGAACTTCTTCCATTTTCTAATAATTGCGCCAACAGTTGTTTCCTTCTCACCAGCTGCTTGCCTATTGTCCTGTAGCCCATCCCAGCCTTGTGCAGGTCTACAATTTTATCCCTGATGTCCTTAACACAGCTCTCTGGTCTTGGCCATTGTGGAGAGTTGGAATCTGTTTGATTGTGTGTGGACAGGTGTCTTTTATACAGGTAACGAGTTCAAACAGGTGCAGTTAATACAGGTAATGAGTGGAGAAAAGGAGGGCTTCTTAAAAAAAACTAACAGGTCTGTGAGAGCCGGAATTCTTACTGGTTGGTAGGTGATCAAATACTTATGTCATGCAATAAAATGCAAATTAATTATTTAAAATCATACAATGTGATTTTCTGGATTTTTGTTTTAGATTCGTCTCTGCATTAGTTGAAGTGTACCTATGATAAAAATTACAGACCTCTACATGCTTTGTAAGTAGGAAAACCTGCAAAATCGGCAGTGTATCAAATACTTGTTCTCCCCACTGTATATATATGCCATTGAGTGGTTTGTAATTCCAGGATATTTCCTAATTAGGTAAACATGGTAGTTCTACATCCACTATCTGTAATGTCTCTTAGTTTTAGGTCGTATGAAATACCATTACCCAAGGGTCATTTTGGTAATGATGCATTAAAGACAATTTGAATACACAAAATGCTCTGTATATCATTAACAATGAGTTAGACAACATCAAGTTTTATGTTAAAGGTTAACATTGGACACCCTTCCCTACAATATTTATTGTCAAAGGTGAAAAAATCAGTTTGTGTAGTAAATATCATTGGGACTTTGACATACAGAGGCCAAACTGTGGTTGCCCTGTGTTTATCATCTTTATTGTCCTGATATTAAATCTCTCATCCTGTGTATTTACCAAGCTGTATGGTCCAATAAACTGGACAATATTACTAGGCCAATCTTCAATGTTTCCAGGACATCTTCACATTGTAAAAAATTCAGCTGGACGGGCTGATTGTTTGTGGAGGATTATGGACCTGCAGGCAGTTTGTTAGGAGAGGGGATAAGGGGAGGGAGGGAGGGAGGGAGGGAGAGGGGGGATGTAGATGGCGGCGGCTGCAAGTCATCTTTTCATATCTACGAAAGGAATGACAATCTGACAGACAATCTGTGATGAAGACCTGTCATCATTAACATAATGGCCAATATGTCAACAGTCCTGCATGGCACTACAGAAAATTGTTGATCGACCCCATTTCTTATTTATTTCCTAAGGTAGCATTACAACACTTGTACTAGACAGGATTGCACCCATAACCAACGTATGACAATTACCATCATTTGTAAATCCCCACCTGCTAGTTCATCTCCTTACATTTCATAGTTTAGCACTTTCCTCCTCGGGTACAGCTAGGTCTTTCCAGTTTGATGAGTGAAATAAAAACACATGTGATTGTTTCAGTTTATCATTGCATTATGATGACTTCTCTTTTCAGTTTTATCGACTAATATAACTTAGACTTTTAAAGGGGAACTTGACAGAGTTTCACAACGGTGTGATTTAATACAGATATTATATTGTAGGGAGTTGGAAATTATTCCTGGTTCCTGTTGTTGTTAAAACTGTAGCTTCTCTCTGAGTACTGGTACTACATAATACCTCAAATGAAACAGACAGGAGAGGAAGAAAAGCTATCTGTAGGACCAGGTGGCTGAGTGGGAGAAATTATAATTTCCTCCAGCTCCTTAGCTACATTCACTGCTGCATCAACAAAGGACTGCTTCACAAAGAAATGCGAATTTGGACATTTTATTTCTGTTCGTCTGAATGTTTTCCAACTCACAAAGAAACTCTTGCAAAAATAATACTATTGTAGCATGATTTCCTTTATGTACAGTACATACAGTATGTGTATAGCTGGTCTCGACATGTTAGACCAAAATGGAGTCATCTCCACATTGGAGGCAGCCAGGATGATTAGACTAGACAAGACTATCGCTTCCTGCCTATAGAGAAATTATAGCAGACGGGCAGAAGAGTGTAATCAAAAGCAGTCCAGCTCGTAAAGTCAACCAGCAGGTTTATTTGGGCCTGGGTGATATTGTTGTGGGATCAGCTGCTCAGTTCAGTGTCTCGTCGCCACAGACCTACCGTCAATCACTGGGCTGGAGCAATCACAGGGGATCAGCCAGCCGCAAGGCTCTCTGTGGGTTTGAGCTGSTCTGCTCACACACACTTCACAGTCCGACTCACACTGAAACACACACATGCAAATAGATACGCACACATTCATTTCTTAAGCACACACACTGGGTTATGGTCCAAACTGAATCACTGACTGCTTCAACAGTGATAACACTGGGCTCAATGGGCTGTCTGTCTATCTGAGGGACTTCACACGTCTGTCTGATCTAGGCCTACTCTTACCTTCTTATGTGAATTTTTTATTTACAATTTGTGATGTGTATGAATGCATTTCAATTGGGTTGATTGAGTGTGTGTGTGCGTGAGTGTCTCTTTTCAATAGTAGGGTGTTAGGGATCAAAATGAAACTTTGGTTCTGGTGTTATACTTTGTATTTGTATTGTAGAGAACACAGAACACTTTATTTCATGAGGATAGGACTTACCTTTGCTGAGACATCTTATTTTCAAGTGATTGGAAAATGTCAAAAAGGTCACAGCTATGTCAATGATCATCCCAAAGCACCAAAATCACTTTTCTGGAATGTTAAATTCAAACTTTTGTTTTAAAATAAAAGTAGAATTTATTAAATAAATATGCAATATTATGCAAATTAGACACTTGCAAATCAGGCAGTATGGAACACATACCTACAGTACTTTAAGCCCAATAATTTAAGGTAGGGTATTATTAACAAATCTGCATGCTTCATGCAAAACTGAGAGTTTGTAACAATTTATGAAAATAGAAATCTACATTTTCTACTATATACAAATAGATACTTATATGCTAATAAAACATTTAAAATACAGCATGTTAAACCACTTCACTTCAAGTCAGGTGGTCATTATGTTAACATACACTTTATGTTTTACGCAGAACTGATTGTGTACACTGAGTAAGGTGCCGCCCATGTGCGCACACCGAGTCTGTACTGTAACACAGAAGACTACAATAGTCCAATAACCTAGCTTACTTCTAAAGGTAGGCCTACACTTGAGTTGGATTACATTGTAATGTTATTTTTAGTGTTGATGAGTTACTCTAGTGATGGGAATATAAACTGCTCCATTTCCAACAAATATTTAGCCTCTCAAGAGAGAGTGAGCTTCCTGCTAGCCAGCTGCAGAGCAAGATAGATCGGACACATTTTCAATTCACTGGTATTTAACACATTTTTTATCGATTGTAGGGCTGTAGCCACAGAATTCTGGTAGTTTTCAGTTGAAAGAATAAACCATCAATCACAAAATTCGCCGCTGGCACAGTGCAGCCAATTCCGTTGCTTTGCCTCTCACAACAGTTGCCTCGGCGAATGGCGTCAACCACTCCCACACAGCTAGCAAGCTAGCACTAGTCATGGAAATGGGGGTGGCAGAAAGTAAAGTTGGACCTATCCCTGACAACCCATGCATCAAAACTTAGCTACAAAGCTCTACTTTGTAGAGCTCCGCTACCTGAACCGAGCTTGACAGGCCCCGACATTATACATAGGGTTAGGGCCGATGTATAATCAATAACTAGGGTACGAGCTGGGGTAACACTAATAACACTAACACAAAATTACATTTTGAAGCTGAGCCATTTGCTCGTGTTCGCTAAAATTAGAACATGGTGTCAGAAGTGCTTCAACCTAGTCAAATACAAGACAGAACAGGAGATCATTCACAGAAAATAATAATGTTCCATAAGTTTTGTCTGAGTTTAGAGTGACAAAGTAGCTAACAGCTAACTGCAGAGCCCAAGCAGAGCTGTTGCTATGGATACTAACAGACTCAGAGCCGCCATTACCAGAGCAGGACGCCATTGACAGACGAAGAGGAGTAGCTGATGGATTTACAAATGGAGAAATTMATCTGATTTTGGGTTTCGGGCAGGGCGGGCCTTAAATTTGGCAGAAGCAATCGGGCCTGGATAGGGTAGGGCCTGAACGTTGCGGGCATGGGTAGGTAGCTCTCGGGCTTAAAATTCATGCCCGTAATACTTTGTAACCGGCTGTGTCTTTTTTTTTGTCTCTCTGATGATAAATGTCAATGACAGAGCCGAAAGAAAAACGTTTTACCTTATATTTCAGTCCAAGGACCTCCAATGACCGTGAAACACCCTCAGGACTTTCCAATACTTCTTGGCAATACAATGTCACATCGATCTTACTCTGGTAGGTTGAGGAATACCTTCCTCCAAGAGCAAATATGAACACACCGATATCACAAAAAGCGCTGTCCCACAGAGCTGAACATTCTAAGCACGGCACTTGCTTTACATTTGGGCTCATTTTATAACTTACAGTATTGAGATTTTTAGATGTGGGTAACAACTGCCATATTCATGTTTTCAAATGATTGATTATGTATTCTGACGACCACATTATTGACATTTAGTGAAAATGTATTTTGTTTATTGATGCTTTTTGTAGTATTCTTGCATAGCGTCCATCGTTTGTTGCATTACCCTATCAAGAGGGTATGTGACATGTGTATCTATCTATCAGATCTATCATAAGTTCTGGTCATCACTGTCACCATCAGGCAGCACAGTGAAAGCAGAGCATGGCTGCTACTGCTGGGAATGGCCTGGCGATAAGAAAGATAAAACCAACAGTGATCTTTAGGTTTATACTCTGCAGCCATCCAGCSCATGCTATAGACCTCCCCCCTCCTATCAACCAGCCAGAGGCCATCGACACACGTGCGCACAAACACACACGCACGTGTGTAAGACACGCATACGCACGCCCCTCCTCTCCTTCTTCCAGCCCAGAGGCCATTGATCGACAGGCAGCGTTGGGCCCGGGAAATGGGATCCCCTGATAAAGCTACCTGCTGAGGAGCAGGAGGTAGATTGACGTTGACCTCTTGCTTGTTGTTACACAAGTGCCAATTTGACGGATAATAAAAACGATTTTGTCAACGTTAAGCCCAGATGTATGATTTGGGGCAGAGATATGGCACACGACAAGGTGGTTTATTGGATGTTTAAAGGTTGAGTAAGTATGAATTTTGTCTGCAAACGTACCAACATTTAAATTATATGTAAATAGTTTGATTTGTGAATGCTGTCGCGCTAGCTGTTCGTTCTGAACAGATTCACAAATCATTTTCATGATTTGTGAATGCTGTCGCGCTAGCTGTTCGGTCTGAACAGATTCACAAATCATGGGATTTTGTTGTTATGCAGACATTGACTCCCTCAGAGGCACCCGTTGCTAGGCAACCCCCTGCTCTTGCTGGGGTAGGCCTGCTTCCTCCATGGCTAAAGCCAGTGTGAGAAACATGCTAACAAACATTTGTGCTATGAAACTAAATACTGCACTCAAAACCCACAAAACGTATTTGCTAGAGTGTTGTTAGGCAAAGCAAGGAAAGTGAACTTCAAAACATTGTTGTTTTATTGGAATTTGCAGCTGTTATTGAATCTGCAAGCTTCTGATACAACTGACTGAATCTTGAAATGCTGGTGTGTAGTTGTGTTATTAGGATTGTAGGATGGTTGGGTACAGTACTATGATGGGAGTCAATCATTTAGTTGAACTTGAAGTATCTACAAGTATTAGCATCTTACTGTATCATGTACCTACAGTACCATGGAGATATGAAAGCTCAGTGGTGTAAAGTACTTATGTTAAATACTTTAAAGTACTATCTATATAGTTTTTTGGGGTGTCTGTACTTTACTATTTATATTTTTACTTTGACTTCACTACATTCCTAAAGACAATTATGTACTTTTTACTCAAATCTTCCCTGACACCAAAAAGTACTTGTCACATTTTGAATGCTTAGCAGGACAGGGAAATTGTCAAATTCACTCACTTAGAGAGAACATCCCTGGTCATCCCTACTGCCTCTGATCTGGCGAACTCACTGTCAGGTTTCAGGTAAGACCCAAGTGCAGACTGTGTTGAAGTAGCAATGTTTATTGCAACAACAGGGGCAGGCAGGCCCAGGGTCAGGTGAGGCAGAGGCCGGTAATCCAGAGTAGGGGCACAGGATGGCAGGCAGGCTCAGAGTCAGGACAGGCAAGGGTCAAAACCAGGAGGACGAGGAAAAAGAGAGACTGGGGGAAAAGCAGGCGCTGAGACAACCCGCTGGTTGACTTGAACAAACAAGACAAACTGGCACAGACAGACAGAAAACACAGGTATAAATACCCAGGGGGTAAGTGGGGAAAATGGGCGACACCTGGAGGGGGGTGGAGACAAGCACAAGGCCAGGTGAAACAGATCAGGGCTTGACACTCACTTAACATAAATGCTTAATTTGTAAAGATGTCTGAGTGTTGGAGTGTGCCCCTGCCTATCCGTAAATAAAAAGAAAAAAAAGAAAATGGTACCGTCTGGTTAGTTAAGGAATTTGAAATTATTTATACTTTTACTTTTGATACTTAAGTATATTTTAGCAATTACATTTAATTTTGATACTTATGTATATTTAAAACCAAATACTTTTGCTCATGTAGTATTTTCCTGGGTGACTTTCACTTTTACTTGAGCCATTTTCTTTGAAGGTATCTTTACTTTTACTCAAGTCTAWACAATTGGGTACTTTTTCCACCACTGCAAGAGCACATCTCCTAACTTTTGGGCCAAGTGTGCCCTCTATCCATCTCTATGGTACCCACAGATACTTTGTTTTCTCAGAAATTCAACCTGAAATAGAATCACATCCATGAGAACCTGTTTGTCAATTGACCATATAATAGGAAATGACAGCACCAGCTTTGTCCTGCTGCTGCATGCGGAGAAAGATAGCTTCTCATTCCAATGTAGTCTAATGTGATTATTACCTCTCAAATGCACTGTGCAAAATGCATCATTCCGCTCAGATATGCCAGAGAGTTCTTCAGGGCTGAGATGCTGGTGGATTCAGTATGATGGCTTTGACAAACTACCAAAGCGTTACGTGTTGTGTCCAGAAAAATTTGACATTGTGTAAGTCTGCCTCTACCTCTGTCTCTTTCTCTACCTCTCTCTTTCCCTCCATTTTCTCACTCTCATTGTTGAAGGAATATGGTGTCCTTGAATCAATCTTCCTTAAATGTCCAGGTCATCATACATTTCAGACTTTCAGCTTTGATGACGAGCACATCAAACTCTCTAGTGGTAATGTAGAAGGTAATGTTATCATGTGTTATCTTGTCTATGCAGATATGTCTGTCAGTCTAACAGTAGAAGGGTCCCCGATGACCAGAACAAATCTTCCCCTCTTTGGGCCAGATATGGTTGAATCCACCGCACTGTGGGACTCTAGAACCCCCTCTAGGTTGGACATGGAACAACAACAGGCGGACTGGGGGCCAGAGGGGGAACTCTCACAGTAATT
The DNA here is from genome assembly GCF_002910315.2 of Salvelinus sp. IW2-2015. NCBI lineage: Eukaryota > Metazoa > Chordata > Actinopteri > Salmoniformes > Salmonidae > Salvelinus > Salvelinus sp. IW2-2015. Next base: position 38,068,968 of record NC_036854.1, read on the forward strand.
AATTGTGAGAGATTTAGTCCGGGCTCACAGCGGCAAGTAGGTGTAGACCTTTTTGGGGGATATCTGAGCTGTCACGCCGAGGCTTTCAAACCGGTACAGCACATATCACACGCTTCTGAATCAACACAAGCCACTGGGAAGAGAAACTGTTTACATTTGACCTTCCAGGCAGGCGTCTCCATTCCTCCGTTCCCTCAGGGGCCTAAATGTGGTAGTGACGTTTGGTTTGTTTTATCAGCGTTGTGTGTGTGTGTGTGTGTGTGTGTGTGTGTGTGTGTGTGTGTGTGTGTGTGTGTGTGTGTGTGTGTGTGTGTGTGTGTGTGTGTGGACATAGTGAGGTTTTGAACCCACTGATGGGCTGGGCTGAACAAACAGAATCAGGGGAAATTGGAATTAATAATGTATTCTCTAATGTGTTTACTCAACTCAGATTATGGTTTCAATAAAATATGAAGAGTACAGTACACCATCAGAGCGTTCCTCGCACAGTAAATCCCAATACAGAGAAGAAAAAGAGAGGTCACAACACCCATTATAGCAGTTTAGAGCTGAGAATACCCTCTAACTGTGAACCAAATCACCCAGAGACAAAAACTATACATAAAGATATACACATTGTATTGAAAACGTATGATAAAACCAAATAAACATGAGAACATGTGCATTGATGCATTGCTAACATTTCCCACAGGTATAAACAGTATTTGAAGTTGCTAACTAGTTTGAATTCCAGCTCCAATTATTTTCCTTTTTCAATGTGCACTTCTTCACAATAAGGTCCAGCTCTCTATATTTAGCCTGTTGATGTATAGAGGAAGTTCAGTCAGTTACTTTCACATGGAGTAAGCAGTGTAAATTAAGGATGTGCTGTATCAATGTGAGCGGACAGCTTTCCGATAAGCAGTAGACATTGAAATGTTGCCACAGAGTCACTCCGCTGATCCTGAGGAAATAAAAGAGAGAAGGTGGAGGCGGATGGGAAAAAGCAGCACCCCTCATATCTCTCCCTCTCTCTGGCTCCCCCTTCGCTCTCCCTCTCTCTGGCTCCCCCTTCGCTCTCCCTCTCTCTGGCTCCCCCTTCGCTCTCCCTCTCTCT